>NC_133363.1:7977523-8146546 GCF_049309525.1 Garra rufa | reverse complement strand
GAATTTATTTGTATGTCTTACATATAGCAGAATTTTTAATTTTGAACTATCAGATCAAAACTTTCATTTCATGTCAAGCTTCCCAGAACTAATCACTCAACACCTAAACTTGAACACAACAGTAATTACTCTACATATAAGCAGGTCACTACCTGATAACTATCACATCACAAAAAGACTTAATCTCTCTAATCTACAGCACTACATATGATGTTGTAAAGAGAGATCTAACATAATAAGTCAAGGGTCAAGAGAAGAGCCCAACTAAAGCAAACACTGATCTTCATGATGGTAGCATCATCTTAACCAATAAAACATCAACATTTGATCCTCTGTAATTCTCGATAACAGCAGGTGTTTATCACTAATGCGCAATCATCATTTAATTAGTCACTTAATTACCTCATTACCTTTAACTCTTTGAGGACTTGGGCTTTAACTTGTGACTTGAATAGAAAGACTTGGTTTGTGACGTATTTACATAATTTTTATTCATACAACTACATTTGGTAAATTTTTTCTCTTTTGAAAATGTGCCTTTCTCCAAAGCAACTTTAAAAGAGGAAGGCATTAAGCATGCCAAGAAGTGCTACTAAAACAGTTTCTAGCATTGTTATAAAAATATAAATTAACATTGGGGGAGGGATTAAAGAATAAGTGATTAAAGATAAGTGAATCAGCAATTTACAAATTTAAATGTTCAGTTAGGTTTTACAATTATTAACTTCTTTCTTACTTTATTTAATTTAGCCTCAAATGCATACTCTTCTTTGGACAAAAAAAAAAAGCATTCTGATACATTTAATCATGACAACAGGTACATTTAAGTTAGCTTAGCATAGCATCTAATGTAAACAACTATTTAGATTATTAAGGTTAACGTTACTTTTGGTCCGTAATCAAAAAATATTGCTATGCTCACTCTAAAATGTAAGTCTAGCGTAATAATAACGTATATGATCCTGTGCGGCTCATTACAGAACGGTATAAGTTACATTAAATGTAAAAGTTTAAAGACTAACATTACATCAATGAACACTTTTCATTTCAAATACAAATTATTCTAATGGAAATACCCGAAATGGCGTCGAGAACATGTATTTTGATAAGCGATCGCTTTTCTCCATATATACAAGGAATTTTCTGAAACTTTGTCAATTTTACACTTCAATTAACTTACAGTGGTAAAGGATCTCAAATACTTCCTAACCGAGTTTAGGTTTTTTTTTTTTTACACGATAAATGGTGCTTTGTGGATCTCTAAGTTACACTATAAACGTTACAAACATGAAATGAACTATGAAACAACACTGAAATAGGCTATTGCTAATTGCATGTACGTTAAGATGCTATGCTTAGCGATTAAGATGAACATTAATCAGGAGTCTGGAAAACGAGAAACAGACCAGCAAACTTTCACACAAATCACATCCAAACAGAAAGATAAACTTACCTGGAACATTGCAAACTCCAGCCCAAACCACGCAGTACCTCCGTGATGATCCCCAACGGATTGATCCACAGCCCGGGTAAAGAGTCTCCAATCACGCATGTGCGGTTTCAAACGCGTTCTTTGAAATTTGAACTTTCAAAGTACAATTTACTTAATATTACTAGGTTTATGTGCAGTGACTCTAAACCATTTAAATATTACAAGTAAATACATAATAAAATGTAACTGTTTCAACTGAGTTAATTAATTACATGAAGTACATATTTTAACTTTTACTTAGAAAGTTCTAGTTGTAGTCGAAACGTACTTTTACAATGTAAAAATCACGATGGTTAATTTAATATATTTTACCACACCAAAAAGTCATTTTTTTCAGTGAAGAGCTTGATTTTGGTCTCATCTGACCACAACACTTTAACCCAGTTCTCCTCTGAATCATTCAGATGTTCAATGGCAAACTTCAGACAGGCCCGTAGTGTGTTACCAATTGTTTTCTTGGTGACTATGGTCCTAGCGGCCTTGAGATCATTGACAAGATCCTCCCATGTAGTTCTGGACTGATTCCTCACAATATTTTGCAGAGTTGTGGTGCTTGGACTTGTACTCAGATGCATTTTGACTCGGATTTGACTCAAGCTCAAGCTCGACTCAAGCTTTTCGGACTCGGGAATAATTGCCGACACCAGCCAAGTCCAGGAACAGTTGACAGAAATTTTACTGACTCGATGCATTATTTTACGAAAGTGACATTCAGTATTCGCACGTGTTTAAAAGTCTTGCCAGAACTTGAAATCCTGTTGGGAGAAATACAGATGTGTCACAATATCTGATCTGTGCATCCGGTCTTAAAGCGACAGCAGCGTAAACCTGCTGCAGCAGACTGCGTCATATTACATTTACCTATTTTATGACACAATTCAGAATTTTGTATATATGTATATATGTTGTATTTCGGACTTTATTACTCAAATTAACTCAACAGAGTTTTCTGAGGGGAAAAATGTCAGAAGTGTGGGATTTAAACTCATGATTTTGAGCTGAGGGGAAAAGGGAGAATGTCATTTCTTATCAAAATTGTGATATATAATCTCGGAATTGTGAAAATAAAGTCAGAATTTTGAAATATAAACACAAATTTACTTTTTTTTACTCTTTTATTCCATGGCCTCCATAGACTGCTTCTTAAAAACTGTCCCCTTACAGCCTCATTTTTATCCAAGAAAAAAAATCTAAATGCCATGCCAATGCCAATGCAACCCTGTCTAAGATCTTACCATTCGTCATATAAAACCCAAAACAGCCAAAATCAGAGATAAGAGGTGAATTTTCTGCTCCTCAGGTCTCATTCACTAAGCTTCCTACCCACCCCGTTGAATTTATCTATTTACTATATAACAGCAAATAAAGTAAAGTCCTCTCTTGTCCTATAATTTTTCACATTCTAAAAGCTGTTTCACTATAAAATATGTCACAATACATAACTTATAACTTCTGTTACATGACTTTAAAGTTTGCTGAGCAGGACACTAATTAGGAGATGAGATGAGATGAGATGATATGAGATGGTGTGAAATAAAAAATCCAAATGGCAATATGCAATAGCGGATTTGCTTTTTTACATTTAAATTCTCATTGCCTTATTGTAGTTGTAAAGGTTAAAACAAGGTTAAGATACTGAAAAACAGTAGTGTTTAGTTGGACTCGGACTCGACTCGGACTCGATCCATTTGGACTCGGACTTGAGTCCGACTCGACCCATTTTGGACTTGGACTCGACTCGGACTTGAATGGATAAAGACTCGGACTCGACTTAGGTGGACTCGACCCAACACTAATATTTTGACAAGAAGCGAAGTGGGAGAGAGAGAAAGGGGATGGAATCGGGAAAGTTCTGAAAGCCGGGGCTCGAAAAAGGGACGCCCGAAGCACAACGGCGCTACTATACATGATTTTTGAAGTAACAGGGAGGTGAATGTCGGTTCACAACAATAAAATAAAAGTCTTTCTACCGGCACATTTCCCATTTTTTCTTCTTGTTCTTGTTGTTATGGAAACGTCTAGTTACTCGCTTGTCATTGGTCAGCTGTCAAACAGACGCTTGATGTAGGGCGTTTTCTTCAGAAAAGTTACACTTTTTTCAACTTGAAAAGATGCTCTGAGCTGCAGAAAAAGACGCCGGGGGTGGCGTTTAAAAAATTACTTTTTTGAAAGCACGGTTTACTACATAGGATTATAATGTAAAACAGACACTGACAGTTTCAAAAAAGACACCAAGTGTGAACATATCCTTGGACAGTATGTTACCTTATACAGGTAACAAACTGGGATTAGGAGCACTCCCTTTAAGAGAGTGTTCCTAATCTCAGTTTATTAGCTGTATAAAAGTCACCTGGGAGCCAGAAATCTTGCTGATTGATAGGGGATCAAATATTTATTTCACTCATTAAGGCGAGACACTGCAGGTGAATAGGGTAATTAAAATAAACTAATGTTATCACCTTACTTACCTAGTTGATTAATTACTTTGATAATTTCAAACATTTTTTGTATTACAAGTTTTCTAAAATGTTATGTTTGAATATGCAAATGAGGAATTATTTAATGAAATATGCGTTAATCTGAATACATTTCTAGTACAAAAATCTAAACACTGGATGAAGTCAGTTTCAAAATTCTTGTTTAACTGACATTTTAATTGACAGGGAATTTTGGGTATCTCATTTTGTCACTCTATAATCTATAATTCAGAAAATACTTAGAACAGACAGAAAAGATTATATTTTTTTTTAAATGTATAAAATCAAGCAAATTATATGTGAACAAATCCCTCTGTAAAAACCTTCAGGATATAGAAAGGAATAAAATAATAATAAATAATAATAATAATAAAATAAAATGGAAAGTTTGGTGTGTGTAACCCCCAATTTCCACCAGATGCGTAACGGCTGCGTTACGGCTCCGGCACGGCGGCGGAGTCAATAGGTTTCCATTAAAGTCAATGAGTGTATTTCCACTGAATGCGGTACAGCTGCGTTCCGACTCCGGCGATCCGCAGCCCTCCGGAGCAGATACGCAGAGCTTCTATTTTTGCCGGATGCCGGAGCGCTCCGCAGCACTACAGGGCAGAGTACGCAGGACAGGAAGTCGAGTGACGAAACAGAACAGCCAGAAACAAAATAAAAGATCCGTTTAATTTTCAAAATAAAATACACCATGCTCATATTTCGCTACACTACACCTTGAAAACGTCAAATGGTTTGGTAGTTCTGTTTATAGAAACTACATATCGCGCGATCACACCAGAATTCGCGAGATTACATGGGGCCTCGTGACGTCAGCTGTCAGTCATGACTGCAGCCGTTCCGCAACAAATCCGGACCTGGTGGTTATTGACGGACGACGGAACACGGAGCTGTCACGCAGCGGAGCCGTTCCGCAGCCGTTACGCATCTGGTGGAAATTGGGGGTCAGTGTAGAAGAAAAAACTTGAGAAAAAGGCCTTTATAATATGTATTGTATTTGAAGTCTACTGGCACAAATAGATAAAATGCTATAAAAGAAACACTTGACAGTGTTTTTTGGGTGCTTTCTTTCCACTAGTCTGAAAAAACACTTTATGAAAAGCCAAAACTTCAAACTTGACAGGTGCATGAAAAAACTGCGTTTTTGCCTGCAGTGTCTCCCCTTAAAATGCAAATCAATTTATAACTTTTTTAGAAATGCATTTTATCTGGATTTTTTTGTTGTTGTTATTCTGTCTCTCACTGTTAAAATAAACCTACCACTAAAATTATAGACTGAGCATTTCTTTGTCAGTGGGCAAACGTACAAAATCAGCAGGGGATCAAATAATTATTTCCCCCATTGTAAATGTTCAAAAACATTTTCTGAGCAAAATCCACAATGGAACATATGATTTCAATAAACAACTAAAAAGTCAAGAGTTCTTCAATTAACCTGATTGGAAAGAAAGGGTTTGATGCACTTTGAGCACCATGAGTATACAATAGTATATTTAAGGCACCTTCAGAAGGTAAACCTGCCAGTGAGGAACCCCAGATATTCACAATGTTCAGTGCTGCTCTGTTGTATCTGTCTGATATAGTTAACACTCGGCCACGTCTGTGTGCACCATCGGCTCTCATTCAGCGTCTCATCATCGGGATGTGGATGCACAAATCACACATCAGCACACAGGCCAATGTGTGTTACAGAAATGTTTACTCTCAATTATCATAGCAATAACATGCACTATCAGCCTGGAAAATAATGCTCTGCTCTTCATTTCCTGCCCTATCTCTCTCATTCAGTCCCTCGGCCGGGGCATAATTACTCATTCTTGTCTACATTGGCAGTAGGGCCAATGAAGGATTGCCATATTCTATAATTTTCTCAAAGGAAAGTTTGCAAATCATTCTGCCGCATCCACAGTAGTTCTGCCAGTGGCACAACATGATAACGCTATTTAATTTACCCACTGGGGTGAAGACAAGCAGAATAAATCAAAGCGAGGAGTGTCATAATCTGTTATCTTTGTGATGATCATCAAGTCTGGGTGAAAACATTCTTGATCATCCTAAATCTATTTTGTCTATTTGGTTTGCATCTTTTTCATCCTCACCCACCACTGCCATGCCTGATAGAACTATCAAACTCTGCATATCTGATAATAGTAATGGCTGCAGGTTTGTGGCTTCGTATCTGATTCTCTCATTCAGTACTTGAAGAGATTTTGTGATGATTTTCTTTTGAACAAATGGAAAACAATCAAAGGAACTTTGAAACGGAACGCATGGGAAGTTACTGGTACAATTATCTCATACTTTTGGAAAAGTTTATGACGCATTATTAACTCATTATACACTTTGCAGATTGTTTCCACTCATTCTTGCAGAAAGGATTATGAATATTTTGAATATTTCTATATGTACAATAAAAGTCAGTGGGATCCAAAACAACTTTAAAACAGACACATTTTGAGGGTAAAAGAACGCAGAATTTTATCCCTTTACCCCTATAAAGCCTCATATATGAAATCATTTTAACTATTTTTAATGTTCTTTCTTTCTATTTATGTATTCATTCATTCAATATTATTTTTTAATGGAGTTTATTGAACCTTTAGACAATTTTTTTATAATTATACATTATATACATTTTTTTTCCTGATACATCAAACTTTTATGCAAGTATGACTATTTTTTTTATATATTTTTTAATTACTATTTTATTTCCATTTTTTTTCCCTCACCAATTCAGAGTTTATATTTCTATACATATATAACTCTAGATAAAACAAAATATGAATTGTGACCCTGGACCACAAAACCAGTCATAAGGTTAAATTTGACAAAACTGAGATTTATACATCATATGAAAGCTCAATAAATAAGCTTTCTATTGATGTATGATTTGTTAGGATAGGACAATATTTGGCTGAGATACATCTATTTGAAATCAGAAATCTGAGGATGCAAAAAAATCAAAAAGACTGAGAAAATCACCTTTAAAGTTGTCCAAATTAGGTTCTTAACAATGCATATTACAAATCAAAAATTACATTTTGATATGTTTACAGTTGGAATTTTACAAAAAACTTCATGGAACATGAACTTTACTTAATTTCTTAATGATTTTTGGCATAAAAGAAAAATCAAAAATTTTGACCCATGCAATGTATTTTTGGCTATTGCTACAAATATACCCCAGCGACTTAAGACTGGTTTTGTGGTCCAGGGTCACAATTGTTTTATATAAATGGAATGGTAAAAATGGCACAATTCACAATTCTGAGAAAAAATTAATAATTACGAGATATAAACTCAGAATTCTGACTTTTTATATCATAATTTAGACGTTATTGCAAGTTTTTTTTATTAAAATTATGTTTATATCTCACAATTTGTATGTTTATAAGTCACAGTTTATGCTCTGCAATTCTCAGTTTATATATTTCAAATAAATTTTTTAGAACCGCCGGAAAAAAATCTGATTTGATAGATATAAACTTTGAACTGTGATAAAAAAAAAAGTGAAAAAAAAATGAATCACAATTAATTAATTCAAATCGGTTAGATCCATGATACATAACAGTACATACATAAAAGGCTTATAAATATTAGTTTTTGTCACTGTAGTAAGATGATATTTAATAATATAATATTTGATATAGTGCAGTGCTAAACAGTGATGATTTAGCGACAACATAAATACAAATAAACATTCCTCGAAAGCTACATTTAACACATTTTTCTAAAACATTATGTATGAATAATGAAGTAAACTTGAGTTGCTTTAGTCCAGTAAGTGTCCATCTTTAAATATTACTAACAATTTCACGTTTATTCTTATATTTTAACATGTTTGATGTTTTTGAGTTTTGTTGCATTGACAACATCAGCGACATCACAATCATATGTTTCGAACGAACAGTGAACAACGAATTAATTTGTGAAGTGATTTAAAGTTTCGAAAATCTTATAGTTACTTCAAAGAACTAGCTTAAGACTAATCCAAGGAACATAGAAATTCTAAATTTACTTTGGAATTCAGAGTTTATCTCACTCTCGCAGTTCCGTTTTTTTTTTGTTTTTTTTTGCTTCTGCCACATAATAAAAAATAAAAAGATCATCGTGAACTTTTATCTCACAATTCAGACTTTTCTTCTTAGAATCGCAAGTTTAAAGTATTGCAATTCTGTTATATTCAATTACATATTGGGTTTATATCTTTTTGTTTAGAATTGTAAGAAAAAAGGTCAGAATTCTTTCTTCTCAGCACTTTTTTAATACAAATCAATGAGATATATAATGTATAACATACAGTTGCAATCGAAATTATTCAACCCCCTTGACATGCAAGACATTTTGTTCCAGATAATTTGTTTTTCTAAAAACAAATCTACAAAGGCATTAGTACACTATTAGATAAAGTATTTTAATACACATTTGAGTTATTCTGAGAACATAAATTGATAAATATTGGAAAAAACAAAAACAAATTGGCTCTAAACGTTCATGTTCAAAATTATTCAACCCCCAAAAGTAAAATTTGGTGCAGAATCTTTTATTATTTAAAACCACCTATAAACGCTGTTTGAAAGTTTTTAGAAGCGTTGATCACCTCTCTACTGCAATCTTGGACCATTTCTCAGCTGAAAAAGCTTTTAGATCATGGATAATCTTTGGTTTTCACATTGCTACTGCTTTCTTCAAATTCGACCAAATATTTTCAATGAGAATTAAATCTGGAGACGGAACAGGCAACTCAAGAACATTCTGTGACTGATCCCTGAACCAAGCATAAGTAGATTTGGATGTTTACTTTGGGATGATTGTCCTGCAGGAAAGTCCATTGATCATCATCTTCGGTCTTTGCACCAAAGGCATCACAATTCTTGGCAAAATGGCCTGATGCTTCAAAGAATCCATGGTTTCCTTCATTCGCTCATGTTTTCCACTTCATGTTACAGTAAAACAACCCCATAATTGGATCAGCCCACCTCCATGTTTGATCATGGAGATAGTGTTCTTCTGCTCATTAGTTTTCCCTTTTTTGCACCAGACAATCCGCTGATCTATACGTCCAAAAAGTTCTAGTTTGGCCACATCACTCCATTAAACATTCTTCCAGAACTCCACAGGTCTATCCAAATTAATTTTAGCATATTCAAGCTGACCTTTTTGTTCTTCTTGATCAAGAATGGTATTCGCCAAGATGCCCCAACATGAAGGCCATGCTTGTCTTTTGTTCATCTTCTACTCTGGAATTAAATATTTTTCCTCCTTTCATCTGGTCATCTCGCAAGTCTTTGGCTGTACATTGCAGGTTTTTCTCAGTTGCTCTGATAGAACATTTTATGAAATTGTGCATTTTTGGTTCAACACCCTCAAAGGTTTTCTGGTACAACACACTTCAAAGTAAGGAATAAGGCTTTTAATGTCTTAGAAATCTTCACATAGCCTTAGACTTTATAATACAATAAAACTATTTCTTCTCCATAGCTTTTGTGAAAGCTCTGTTGACTTTACCATATTTGCTACTCAACTTCAGCACATGTATAAATGTATAGATGTGTAACATCTCAAGCTGATTCAGTTTTTTTAATAGTTTATAAAGCCTTTGTGTTGTGTTTTAGGATAATTTTGTTCCCTACCACAAAAATAAATGACTTAAAATGGCAATGTTGAATAGGGGTTGAATAATTCTGACATAGCTGTGTTATTAAAAAATCCTATAACTCAAACACATTACATTATATATTGACATTGTCACTTTTAATATGCCAGTAAACTGTTGTAGATGCATTTTTTTATAAAGTCCTGAAACTTCAGACAAGCTTTTATTTGTGAAGCACTGCAGTCTCTGGGGGGTTGAATAATTTTGATTGCAACTGTAATACTTATATACTGGTATGAACTTTTACTCAGATGACAGAAGGCATGAAGTAAATTGTATACAACAGGTTTAGCAAAGTTTTGCAAAATACAATATACGCTCTTACAAATAAAGGTGCTTTACAATGCCATAGAAGAACCTTTTTGTCTAAATGGTTCCACAAAAAACCTTTAACATCTGAAGAACCTTTCTGTTTCACAAAATGTTCTTTGTGGCGAAAGAAGGTTTTTCAGATTATAAAAAGGTAAGAAAGAGATGGTTCTTTAAAGAACCTTTGACTGAATGTTTCTGTCACTGTGGAGAACCTTTTAAAGCACCTTTATTTTTTAGGAGTGTAGGCTTTAGAAGTCCTCTACTTCTATCCATCTTTGCTGTATCTAAACTGAATCGTAATTTGATTACTCAAGTTCAGTGCAGAGGTCCCGCACACTTTCTGTCAAAAGTCTAACATTTTTACTTGTAATTACATATTTCAGACTATTTAAAACTTATTTTTTGCTTCCAGAATGATCTAGTTTGCCCTGACGCAGTGCCAGGATCACCCGCTGACTGCATATGCCAGTGGACAGCTTCCTTTTGTTTCTGGAAAGGTTAAGACATTGGAAGTCTGCCTAGCCGCCCTTCATCAGCCACCACACCGGATCTTTCAGCAGTGTTTTCAGAATCGGTTTATAGAACAAAAGTGAAAAGCAAAGGTTAGGAGTTCAAATCAATGCTTCCAAGCTGACAAACAAGAGTGAGAGCGCATTTGATGAAAGTCAATAGCATTGACTGTTTCTGCAGACAAGCTGTGGTTACACAACACTTAAGTGTTTTTACTCACAGAGAAAAAAATCCTTTATTTTTATGATTTGAAAGGTGAAAGCAGTCAAGAGGTTGAGATTCAGGGCATATTCAGTATTTAATATGCTTTGAGTTTTACTGTAGCTAAATTCCATTGTGAATAAACTGTTATTTTATTACTTCCCTATTTATAAATATTCATGCTTTGCGGTAATATGCTTAGCAATCCACCTCTTCTTACATTTGCTAGCTTTCAGCTCTTTTCGGGTAAAAACATGTACTGTCTCTTATGTATTCAATTATTGATTCATGCATTTGAGTTCTTTAGGACATAACCACCTACTGCTCCTACAAGATATATATTATACCAGAGATATTGACATTATAAGTGATTATGTAACAGAAAATGACACCATTTTATCATATAGTATAATTTAGAGTGGCTTTTAAAGGCTTATCAGAAATGTAGTTTAAAAATATCCAGAAGGTCACAGGTGTCTATTTGCAGAGAGCTGGAAATGGGGGAGCAGCTGGGATCAGATCATTCCCTCAGAGTTAAAACACGCTATTTAAAGGATCTGTCTTAACCGCAGTGCAGAAACAAACAGCATCACATATATAAACACATATCTGTGCAAATTTACTCACAAACATACATGGTATATTAATGGATGCATAGATATTTATGTTTTTAGTATGACCCTGGACCACAAAACCAGTCATAAGTGTACATTTTTCGAAATTGAAATGTATGCATTATATGAAAGCTGAATAAATAAGCTTTCCATTGATTTGGCCGAGATACAACTATTTGAAAATCTGGAATCTGAGGCTGCAAACAAAGAAAATCGCCTATAAAGCTGTCCAAATGCATATTACTAATCAAAGATTAAGTTTTGACATATTTACGATAGAAAATTTACAAAATATCTTCATGGAGCATGATCTTTACTTAATATGCTAATGATTTTTGGCATGAAAGAAAAAACGATCATTTTGAAAATCTGGAATCTGAGGCTGCAAAAAATTCCAAATATTGAGAAAATCGCCTATAAAGTTGTCCAAATGAGGTTCTTGGCAGTCAATATTACTAATCAAAGATTAAGTTTTGATATATTTATGGTAGACAAGTTACAAAATATCTTCATGGAACATGATCTTTACTTAATATCCTAATGATTTTTGGCATAAAAGAAAAATCTATAATTTTGTCCCATACAATGTATTTTTGGCTATTGCTACAAATATACCCGTACTCCTTAAAACTGGTTTTGTTGTCCAGGGTCACATATATTGTTCTTTTGCAAACATGGCTGTATTGACTTAACATTTTACATTTTTCTCTCAGGTTTTTTGGCAGAATTGTTTGCTTGCATTTTCACAAATAGACCAGTCTAATATAAGGCAGTGGCTATTTATACTGAGCGTAAATAGAAACTACAGATAGAAACTGTCTGCGTCTAGCACCACAATAAATACATGGCAGATGCTATCCGCATGAAGTCTAAATATAAGTAATATGCTTTTTAAACACTGCAAAAAATGCAACTATAACTGTAAAAACCTGATAATAGATTTAATCACACATTTCATGTCATTTTACAGTAAAATGTAAAATTTTACAGAAGAATAAACCACCATATTAATAATTTACAGTAAAAAAAAAGTAAACTGATATGTGACCACTCACATTTGATGGTTTTTCAATGAAATAGCTGTTTCTTCTTAGTTTTTTTTCTTATCAGTTACATTGTTAAATAAATGTTTACTGCATTATTTTAGTGTCATCTGTGTTACTAAAGTGTCTGCAATCCCTATTGGGAGCATCTGTCAATATGTCTGAGTCCTGCTATCAGTCTGAGTGTGTGTCTTTCTGCTTCCTCACACACTGTGATAACACAGGCTTTCATTATTCACCCACCCTTTGCATGAACAAAGGCTCTATCGCTCTGCAGCATCTGCCCTGTGTCACAAGTTATAGGTGAGACATACACAAAAAAGCAATACAATCAATGCCCATTGGTCCCTATCTCATCAGCACAGCATGTGCAGACAAACACAGTCGTTCCCTATATAGTAGTGTTAGTGGTAATATTTTGAATTAGTTTGTTTATTTTTATAAATATTGTATTTTGTGTGTTTTTGCCTTCTCTATAATCTACATGCAGCTTTCAGAATCTGCAAAATGTTAATTATTTTACCAAAATAGGAAGGATCTTACAAAATGCATGTGATTTTTTTTGTATTACTGACCGGCATAAGATATTGTACATGAAAGGCGTTTGCATATAGTCCACAAGAGAAAATACTGGTTGAATTTATAAAAATTACCCCGTTCAAAAGTTTAGATACACTTGATTCTTAATACTCTGGCTGTGTGTGTGTGTGTGTGTGTGTGTGTGTGTGTGTGTGTGTGTGTGTGTGTGTGTGTGTGTGTGTGTGTTTTGGTTTAGTGATAGTTGTTCATGAATTCCTTGTTTGTCCTGAACAGTTAAACTGCCCGCCGGTTTTCAGAAAGATCTTTTAGGGCCCACATATTCTGTGTTTTTTCCAGCATGTTTGTGTATTTCAACTCTTTCTAACAATGACTGTATGATTTTGAGATCCATCTTTTCCCACTGAGGACAACTGAGGGACTCATATGCAACTATTACAGAAGGTTCAAATGCTCACTGATGCTCCAGAAGGAAAAAACAAAACAAAGCATTACGATCCAGGGGTGTAAACTTTTGAACAGAATGAAGATGTATACATTTTTCTTATTTTGCTTAAATATTATATATTTTTTTTCATTTAGTACTGCTGTTCAGACGCTACAGAAGATACTTATATGTTTCCCAGAAGACCAAATATGTAAAATCTACTTTGATAATCTACTTCTGTAATAGTTGCATATGAGTCCTTCAGTTGTCCTCAGTGTGAAAAGATGGATCTTATAATCATACAGTCATTGATGGAAAAATGCTGGAAAAACGACAGAATTTGTGGGACCTGAAAGATTTTTCTGAAGAACAGCAGGCAGTTTAACTGTTCAGAACAAACAAGGGACTCATGAACAACTATCACTAAACAAAAAAAACACAGCTGTGGATCATTCAGGTAACAAAAGTATTAAGAATTGAACGGGGTCATTTTAATAAATTCAACTATTATTTTCTCTTGTGGACTATATGTAAATGTCTTTCATGTGGAATATCTTATTCAGGTCAGTACTAAATAAAAAATAACACAATGCATTGCAAAATTCCTGTAATATTAATACAGCACATTGTGCCCTATTCTTTTCCTTTTATTTTTTATTCTTATATATTTTTTGGTAGCACATTGTATTAAACTTTTTTTTTCTCATTAAAAAAAATGATTAGTATGAAATAGTACTTTCTTATAAAACATCTCCAATATCTGTTTTATTTACAACTTAGAAAAATAATTTTCACAGTGTATAATAAAAAACCTGCTACACAAATGTATTCTATGTGATATACAAAAATAAAAATATGAAAGACAAATAGTTCAGGGAACTGGCATGGATTTGTTTTAGTGTGGCTTATTGCCCTGCTTTGACTTGAACTGTTATTTTACATCAAATAGGGTATATTTATAACTCAGCATGACTAATGGTTAAAGCGATTAATTTATGAAAAGATTAGCCATTAAGATTCTTCATCATAAACTGTAGTAATCTGCAAGTAGGCCAAACCCCGAATGTGTTAAGAGTTAAAGCAAGCCATCAAACCATCTCACTGATCAAGTGCTGAACTGTCATTAAAGCTTCATTTTCCCCTGAATCAACAATAGAATGTCAGATGAGCAACGTCTGAGGTGACGTACATGGGTCTATACGTACACGGCACGAATTTACTCTTGAATCAAATTCCCTTTTCACGTCCCACTCTTTCAATTTTCTGTACGACAGCTTCAATCAAAAACTGATGCTCACTCATGTCAGTAGTCATTTGGTGGTACCAACCACTGTATAGCAATGTCATGCTGGAAATGACAGCTGGGAGGTTTTGTGATGTTATTAAATTGAATAAAAACAACACTGTGAACTAATATATTCCTCTGACAAATCAAGAGCCTCTTTTCTGAATCAAAAGATGATTGAAATGTTCACAAGTGCCTCTCGCACATGTTTGGGTTGTGTGCATAATTAAACAAACTGAATGATTCTTGATCTGCATGCAAAGCTTCCTGACAGTCTGAACCCCAAAGCTGCCTATCTACTGGACAAAAGATGCATTTTAATGTTTCGGCTCTCAATTAACACATCAGGTCAATGGAGAGTTGGACTAAAAGAGAAATATCCGAGCAGGCTAAAACAAAACACCTAAAGCAATTCTGCTGTTGTTATTAGCTACACGATTATATCATGCTTCAATGGAAAATAATTGACATTAGCAGCATGTTTTGGATACTTGTGCTTTTGACAGTGACTGATATCTACAGCTGTACAACTTAAAGCTTCTTTAATTTTCTAATAATTAACTTGCAGGGATAACTGTCCTATTAGGCAGGGAATCAGCCAGCTGAATGTTTTACTGTCAAGTCACATAGTAATTCTGCTCATCAGTGTAAAAACAACTGGAAACCATTTGTTCATGTTAGTGTGTTCTCTAACATTCACAGTATAAATCCCCTGCAATTAATTTAGCCCAAACTTTATAGACTTCATTCAAATGTTAGTATCTAATTTCGGTCTCAAAGCAATAGTTTTCCCAAAAAGTTTACATCCTGTCATTATTGACTCACCCTGAAGCCATTCCAAACCTCTATGAGTTTTTTTCTTCTGCTGAACACAAAAGAAGATATTTTGAAGAATGTTGGTAACCAAACAGTTGCTGGTAGCCACTGACTTCCACAGTATGGAGAAAAAAAATACTATGGAAGTCAATGGCTAGCCACTGTTTGGTTACCAACATTTTTTAAAGGGAGACACTGCAGGGAAAACACAGTTTTTTCATGCACCTATCAAGTTTGAGATTTTGGGCTTTTTGCTTTTTTAAGTGTTTTTTCAGGCTAGTGGAAAGAAAACATCCAAAAACACTGTTAAGTGTTTCCTGTCTGTAGGTTTTTTCTGAATTATGTCGAGACAAAATGAGATACCCAAAATTCCCTCTGTAAAATGTTTATATATATATATATATATATATATAATTTGCTTGATTTTATACAGCATTATATTCCCCCCAAAATGGTAAAAAAAATAGTGTTTCCTGTCTGTTCTAAGTTTTTTTTCTGAATTATGTAGACAAAATGAGATACCCAAAATTCCCTCTGTAAACATTTGACTCTAATATGTAAAAAAAAAAATTAAATCCAGTGTTTAGATTTTTGTACTAGAAATGTATGCAAATCAGTGCATATTTCATTAAATAATGCCTCACTTGCATATTTAAGAGGAGACATTGCAGGCCAAAACTGTTTTTTCATGCACCTGTCAAGTTTGAGATTTTGGGCTTTTTGGTGTTTCATAAAGTGTTTTTTCAGACCAGTGGAAAGAAAACACCCCAAAGACACTGTTAGGTGTTTCTTTTATAGCACTTTATCTATGTGTGTCAATGCATTTCAAATAGAATACATATTTTTAAAGACTGAGTTTTTTTCTCCTACACTGAGCCATAAATTCCCACTTCAGTAGCACTTACACACACCAAACTTTACATTTTTATTCCTGTTTATATCCTGAAGGTTTTTACAGAGAGATTAGTGTGTATATATATATATATATATATATATATATATATATATATATATATATATATATATATATATATATATATACTGTATATATATATATATAATTTGCTTGATTTTATACAGCATTATATTCCCCCAAAAATGGTAAAAAAATTGTGTTTCCTGTCTGTTCTAAGTTTTTTTCTGAATTATGTAGACAAAACGAGATACCCAAAATTCCCTCTGTAAACATTTGACTCTAATATGTCAAAAAAATTAAATCCAGTGTTTAGATTTTTGTACTAGAAATGTATGCAAATCAGTGCATATTTCATTAAATGATGCCTCATTTACATATTTAAACCTAACATTTTAGAAAACTTGTAATACAAAAAATGTTTGCAATTATTAAAGTAATCAATCAACTGGATGAGTAAGGTGATAACTATTAGTTATTTTTTTTTCCATATTCACCTGCAGTGTCTCGCTTTAAATATCTTTTGTGTTCAACAGAAGAAAGAAACTCTTCTGGACTTTAATTTTTGAGGTGAACTGTACCTTTAAGTGCTTGTTTACTTTAAGGAAATTACAAATTCAAGTTTAATAATGTCTCTTTGACTTAAATAACAAAACGTTTCAAAAGTTATCACCATGCATACTTGAATAATTATAGTCCCATGTAGAGTCTATAATTTTTCTTCTCAGTATGCCCAATCAGTCTACTCAGTCAAAATAATGTAAATGGGTGAATTAAAACAGTGTTCTGAGCAAAATTAATGAATGCTTTTTATACAGCATTCAGTGTGTTGTTAGGAACAGTAGGAGTCAATGGAGTTGTTCCTTAAGAGACTACTTGACATAAAAGGTTATGTTTAAGCATTATAAGTAAAGACAGATCATTAAATTGTTTTTGGATTACAAAAGGTTTTGTAATTTAATTAACCATGACATAAAAATCTGAAAAATCATTAAAAAAAATTGCATTGCCAAATGCCAAATATTTTACATTATATATTTTTTTGCATTGCATTTACACAAATAACTACTTCTGTCTGGTCCATCTGTGATGATTGTGCCAATGTAGTTTACAATCAGTGATTTAAAAAAAAACCTTTTAATTAAATATAATATTTTTGTTTGATATTGACAGCTGTTTCGGAGATATATTACATCTTAAAATGTATTTTTTGGACCAGTTTTAAGTTTTATTACATTTTTGTTCCTGAAATCTACCTTCTGCAGGGATCAGAATAATCTTACTAAATCATTTTGAACAACACAAACTGAGTATTTAATCCAGATCGAAACCAAGATTGGATTTTGTGATCTAATCTGTATTCAGAATTTTTTTTTTTTCTTTTGAACAACTCATTTTCAAAATTTGATTTAATCCGATCAGATTACTTTTAAACAACTAACTCCAGGCTCTTATATGGGCCATATAGTATGATTTTGTGAAAACATGGAGCTCAACACACGTTGGTGCATTCTTTTACTATATGGCTTAAAATACATTTAGAAGGATCACAAATTTAAGACATGGGTGCAGAAAATGTATAGATTTATTTGACTACAAAAAGTTCAATCAATTTCACACGAAGAGTGCCATTTTTTCTCTAAAAATGATCATGATTACAATTGTGATATTGATTTTTTACAACAGTTCAATAGACAAGTCTTTACTTAAGAGACACGTTTTAGACAAAATATTGACTGTTTTCGCTCTGCTTCATCCCAAACAGCCACAGTACTGTTCTGCGTCTCTGAGCAACATGACGGTGTTTCGTTCCTGAATGAATTACCTGTTTAAATGATTCGGTTAAATCACAATGACTCACTTATTAACAGTGACTTGCTGCCTCCCACTGGTGGTTTTAATTCCACATTTAAAGTATCTTTTTTTTTTCTAGATAATTTCAAATATCAGTATTCAAAGATTTATGTTTAATAAATTAAAACATTATTTATGCATTTGTAGCTGCAGGTTAAATGCGTTCATGACCTGCATTAAACAGTGTGTTAATACATCTAAATGCCACTTCAGATGGATTTTCTGTGTTTCCTCT
Source organism: Garra rufa (assembly GCF_049309525.1). Taxonomy (NCBI): domain Eukaryota; kingdom Metazoa; phylum Chordata; class Actinopteri; order Cypriniformes; family Cyprinidae; genus Garra; species Garra rufa. Next base: position 8,128,168 of record NC_133363.1, on the reverse strand, counting down.
AGATTGCAAAGACAATTTTTGTTAATACTGATTTAATTTGGTAACAGCCTAAATGTCTTACTATTCTAATTCACTAATTAAATGTAAGATTTTGACTCAAAAGTTAATGCAGACTTATACAAAATGGCTTTTTAAAGGTTAAAATGCCCATTAAAGGTAAGAATCAAGTTAAACTTACTGGAAAAGATTAATTTCTATCAGTGTGAACTGACCAACACATAGAATATGAAGAATATCAAAAAATGTAGGAGTCAGCTGTCCATGGTAGTCCTTCAGATACCAGCACAATAACACACTCAGCAAAATATTGCACACTCACCACAATTTTATCCAGAAGCTGAATATTTGATACTCATACTTTAATATGATGTTTCTAAAAAAAAGATAAATTTATATATATATATATATATATGGCAAGTAAACCTAAGTTGCTTCAGTCCAGTAAGTGTTCATCTTGAAATATTACTAACAATAAAAAGCTATTCTCCTATGCTTACTTTATAAAATTGATAAAGTTTTTTTATTTTATTGTATTTTAGTATTTTATTTTCATTTTTAAAAATTATATCAAAATGCCTTTTACTTACTAAAAAAGTGAAAAATATCACTCATATTGACAAATGGCATTTAGAAGATTTAGAAGTTTTGATTAATACTTTTAGGGTTTTGAATGATTTGAAAGTTTGGATTGATATTTTTAAGGCCTTAGAAAGTCATGTATTAAATATTATATAGCAGGCTTTGCTATAGAGTGTTTTCATGACGTGTCATCAATCGGCCATATCGTTGACACTGAATGTAAACAATGTAACTGAACCGAACAAAACTTGGTACCGAAAAATCGGTAGGACCGGGAAAAACATTTGGAGTAGCCTACTATAGACTGCCAAAAGTTATAACAAATCAAGGAGAAGAGTCCAAAAAACTGTCTTATTAAGGCGTTTGTGGATGGCTAAACTGAACCAGGATTTCCAGGGCAAGAATCTTGACAACATTCGTGTTTGTACTTATCATTTCCAGTCAGGTAGGTGAAATATTAGGCTAATATCTCAATTAATACTGCTTGTACGTATCTTTACCCTCTGTTAACTTAGTTTGTCAAAATATTGCGCCCATTCCTGCTTACTAAATCTTAAATATGCTGTCTAAAGTGGTTTAGACAGAATAAATGAGCAGAACAACATATTCAGTAGTACATTAACCATGCAATCCATGCAGTTGTTTACATCTAAGTATCGCCAATATAGCCGCACATTCAAGTAACTGACTAAATCGTGACATAAGTGCAAACCCATAGTGAAAACATGGAGCTCATACTCAAAGGAAAAAAACACCTCAGAAACTGAACAAACTAAGAAATAATATGCCATTTGGTGCAGCTGCTGATATGTATGATAGCTTGTAATGTAAATCAAACAGATGTTTATTACAGTAAAACAGACTACTCTGTTCATTAAAAGCCTGATGGATCATATTTAATACTCATAATTTAATTAAAAAAATAAGATATGTATGGAAAGTAAACCTAAGTTAGTAGTAAGTGTTCATCTTAAAATATTACTAACAATAAAATGCTATTCTTAACTTAACTTCATTAAAAACATTCATTTTTATATTTTATTTTATTTTCATTTTTAAGAATTATATCAAGACGCCTTTTACTTACTAAAAAAGTGAAAATTATCACTCATATTGACAAATGGCATTTAGAATTTTTAAACGTTTTAATTGATTGGCATGCTTTGGGCTGTACTATTCAGTAGGACCAGGAAAAATATTTGCAGTAGCCTAATATAGACTGCCAAAAGTTATAACAAATCAAGTAGAAGTGTGCAAAAAACTGTCTGAGGAACAAAAGGCATTTGTGGTTGGCCAAACTGAACCAGAATTTCCAGGGCAAGCATCTTGACAACATTTGTGTTTGTACTTATCATTTTTGGTCAGGTAGGTGAAATATTAGGCTAATATCTTAATTAATAGTGCTTACGTATCTTTACCACCTATTATACCACCTTTATAATATTGCACCCCTTCCTGCTTACTAAATCTTTCTCTATATGATTTAGCAGCTTCCACACGTTTTTATAAGTGGTTTACACAGCATAAAATAGCAGAACAATATAATTAGTAGTACATTAACCTTGCAATCCATGCTGTTGTTTACATTCGAGTATCGCCATTAAGGCCACGCATCCATGTGACTGACCAAATCAAATCATGAGGTAAGTGCTGTGTTTACTTCAGCTTTTATTTTAACTGCATCTGTTACGTGACCATCACTAATCTAATTTTCACTAATCTTTCACTAATCATCACTAATTTTTGTTGTGACTACAATGCAACACATAATTCCAAGTAACTCAAAAGAAAAATATTCCATTATTCAAATATTAGAAATAAAACAACGAGTGGGTCTATTAGTGCCATTTCCCCATGTGTCTTCCAAAAACATGGCTGGCTTGCTCCATTCAAAAACAAGCCACCTGTAACGATGTTATAATTAAGACCATTCAACAGGGCAGCATCACGTGACTTAGCTTGATTTGCTTCAGGTGTTCATCTTACCTGAGGCGTCTGCCATGTAGAATCTGTTTGCATACAGTTGATCTTTATTAAAACTATTTGCAACGTTTTAAAAATAAGGATTTTTCAAATAGCTAGCCATGGGTCATTAATGGAAATACGCCATCGCCACGATGTCCGGCATAAACAACGTTTCCATTCTATCAACTGATGTGGACTTGAATGTCACGGATCTACAAAAGACACTGGAGGCTCACCGCCCCATTAAAATTGGGATTATATCGGTTTTGGGAGTGATGATAACTTTGGGAAACATTGCTGTTGTAATGGTCATAGCTTCAGCGGTATCGGGGTGGTCGAGAAACTCTCGGTACTTCCTTTTATCGTTAACGGGAGCTGACTCGGCGTTTGGACTGCTTATCATGCCGCTCAATTTGTGCGTGAGTTTCATGAAAGAATATAACGCGGGCCCGGACCCCTTCTGTCACATCGTGGCATTTTTCAACGCAACTATATATTCCACTTGCATGTACACCCTTGCAACCATAAGCTTGGAAAGATACATAGCAGTGTTTTACCCTCTGAAATACTCCACCGTGCTTACCAGGAGAAGAGCGCTGCTCCTAATTGCGTTTTCTTGGGTCTTCCCTCCCGTTCTGCTCGTTCCCATCTCGTTCCCGGCGGGTATCATTGAAGTGCAGTTCTCCAGAGCCTCGCTCGTGTGCAACCCGCTGTACTCCAGCAACGTCGCGTACTCCCTGTCTTTGACTTGCTTCATCTTCTTCCCGTGCTCGGCCATCATGACCTTCTGCAACCTCAGACTGTGGGTAGCTGCGAAGAGACAGAGGTTGAAGTTGAGAAGACACAGCTGGGGTGGAGGATACAGGCCTAAAGTCGCCTTGCGTGTTCTGGTTCCAGTCATGACCGTTTACTACACCTGCTGGACGCCCTGTATGGTCATCATGCTGTACAATGGTGAGCTCATGATTAATAGCCTATCATTTATATTCATTCTGGTGGTGTTCTGAACCCAGCCTTGTGCTTGGAACACAAACGCAGAGGTTTAGCAGTATATCCAAGCTACCTTTTGTTTTGTTTAAATGGCAGTAGCCTACCTTTCATCCCAACCAAACATGCAATGCTTTTAACTCCTATTATTGTGTTTTATTTTACATTGTGTATAATAAAATGCATGCATATAATTTATTTTGCACACATACACTACTAGTCAAAAGTTTTTAAACGGTAAAATTTAAGAATGCTCTTCTGCTCATGAAGCCTGCATTTATTTGATCCATAATGCAACAAAAGCAGTAATATTGTGAAATATTTTTACTATTTAAAATATCTGCTTTCTATTTGAATATATTTTAAAACATGTAATTTATTCCTGTGACTTCAGTGTCACATTGTCATTCAGAAATCATTCTGATAAGTTGATTTGCTGTTCAAGAAACATTTATTATTATTATTATTATTATTATTATTATTATTATTATTATTATTATTATTATCATCGTCAATATTTTTCAGGTTTCTTTGAATAGAAAGATCCAAAGATCAGCATTTATTTGAAATAAAAAGCTTTTGTAACATTATACATTACTGTACCATTCAAAAGCTTGGAGTCAGTATCATTTTTGGGGGGAGGAGGGGGAGCAATTATAGAATTAATACTCTTATTATTTAGCAAGGATGCTTTAAATTGATCAAATATGATGATAAAAACATTAATAATGTTACAAAAGATTTCTATTTCAGATAAATGCTGTTCTTCTGAACTTTCTATTCATCAAAGAAACTTGAAAAAAATCTACTTGGCTATTTTCAATAACAACAACAATAATTATAATAAAGTTTTTTGAACAGCAAATCAGAATATTAGAAATCCAGCTTTGAAATCACAGAAATAATTTGCATTTTAAAATGTATTCAAATAGAAAACAAACTAAAATACTTTGCTATTTTAGTAAAACTTTGACTAAAATAGTAAAAATATTTCAAAATTTTACTGTTTTTGTTGTACTTTGGATCAAATAATTGCAGGCCTGGTCAGCAGAAGAGACTTATTTAAAAAAAAAACATCAAAAATCTTACTGTTCAAAAACTTGGCAGTATATATAGACTGGCAGTCTATGACTTGTGTAAGTATTTTTTCTTTTCTAAAATATATAAATATCCATATTTCAAGTCAAGAAAAGTTTAAACCTAGATTATACATTTCTTGCTCCTGAAATTCATTTTGAAATATATTTTGCTATTTAAAGGTTGAAAATGAATATTTTCAATTTAAAAAAGAATATTTTATTAATCTTTTTGTTAATTAGTTAATAAAAATGCAACCTTTCGTAATAGCTGATGTTAACTCAGGTCTGTTGAATATTAACAGGTGCAGATACTTTTAAATAACATATTAGTAAATATTACAATTAACATAATATACCCAATATATATTTTTCATTGTTAGTTCATAATAACTAATGCTAATTAGTGGAACCTCATTGTAAAGTGTTGTTATTGTTTTGTTATTACTTTGTTTGTAATTTCACTAAAGGACGTAGCATTCACATAGTGTGCTTGTCTGTGAATGCATCTAAATGTAGGGTAGCGGTCTGTGGTTATGCCGCTTAGGCCTATATGGCCAGTGTGTCGTTGACTAGAGAGGGAAGTATAATACTTAGATGTTGTTAAACCTTCTAACAACTGATAAGGCAAGGACTCTGAGTGCAGTAACCTTAGATAGCTTACTGCAGCTGCTGTTTTCAACAAACATGACGAGATAATCACAGAGTTTTAGGCGAGCTGAGATGAAAGACAAGACAAGGAGACTGAAGCCCTCCTACATGGCGTTTAAATTGCCCACTTTTATGGCACTTGTCCTTTTTTAAGCTTGACAGTTCTTGTTAACAGTCTACTTTGGTTGTGTGGAAAAGAGAAGCTTGGGCATTTTGCTAAATAACTGTGGGAGTGTAAAACAAATTATTGTACTGTCACACATGCTGTACGTAAAGTAAATTTTACTCTGTTAAAAGTCACTGTGGCCGAAAACATACTTAAGTTAAGTAGAGTGGGGGGAAAAAAGCATCCGTATTTATTTGGAATAAGTTTTTTAAAACAAAAATACTGTTTTCTGACACAGCCATCATTAACCTGGAACCTGTTAGCTGAAATGGTTCAACAGAAAAATTCAACAGGGTCATTCCGTGTCAAATCAACCAAATTTCGATAACTTCCCCGTCTCAAATTTTTGATTTTGCTATTTTTTTTTTTATATTTTTTTTTTTTTTTTGAAGAAAGATAGACATGCATAGTGATGAAAACCAAAATGGTAAATGTTCATCCATGACATTTAATGAGCAATCCGCTATTTTGTAGAGGGTGGTCAAATTAGCAATTTTCACCAGAGATTCAAAAGTCAAATTACAGGGGTTTAAAAATGACTTCAGAATGATGGAAGCATCATAATGTTATTTTTACACAGAGATTGGTAGGTCTGTTAGTACAATTTGTTAACTTCAGCAATCATTCTTGCTTTATGTGCCAATACTAGTGACCATTTTAAAATGGGGAAATAGCACTTTTCAATTTTTTTCTCTTAAGCTTGCATGCCTGTAACTCAAGAAGTATTAAAGATATGTTAATGCCTTTTTAGATATTGGGTCTTAACAAACTTTCCTTTTGGCATCTTTATTTTTAAGGGCCTATATGGTTCAGTTCCAGAGCAGTGGTCAGAAACCAAATGTGGGTCACTTTGCAAACATATTACTACTTTTCTTTTAAAGAGGAATGAAAATTGTCTAAAGAAGAAATAATGTTAAAATTAGAAATGTATCTTGTTTCCCTCTAACAAAACAATTGCATAGAATATACCTGAGTGCTAAAAGTGCACTGAAATGGTCAAGGTTTCTCTTGTGGACTTTATGTAAACATCTTATGTGAAATATCTTATTCAGGTCAGTACTAAATAAAAAAAAAAAGCATGCATTTTGTATGATACCTCTTGTTTTTGTAAAATAGTAAACATTTAGCAGATTCTGGAAGGTGTATGTAAACTTTTGACCTCAACTGTATTTAAAGTCAAGAAAATTCTAAACATAGATACATTTCTTGCTCCTGAAATTAATTTTGCTATATAAAGGTTGAAAATGAATATTTTTGATTTCAAAAATATATTTTATTAAGCAAAACGTATTTGCAATATATTTTGGGCAGTTTTTTTTTTTATAACAAATACGAGAGCCTGTTACCTGAAATGGTTTAACATATAAATTCAACGGGGCCATTCCATGTCAAATCAACCAAATTTCAAAAACTTCCCCGGCTCAAATTTTTGATTTTGCTAAAAAAAATTTCTGAAGAAAGATAGACGTGTATAGTGATGAAAACCAAAATAATAAATGTCATGGATGAATATTTACTGAGTAATCCACTATTTTTTTAGAGGGGGGTCAAATTGCCAATTTTCACCTGAGATTCAAGAGTCAAATTACAGGGGTGTAAAAATGACTTCACAATGATGGCAGCATCATAATGTTATTTTTACACAGTGATTGGTAGGTCTGTTAGTAAAATCTGTTGACTTCAGCAATCTTTCTTGCTTAATGTGCCAATAGTGACTATTTAAAAATGGGGAAATAGCACTTTTCAAGTTTTTTTCCCCAAGTTTGCATGTCTGTAACTTAAGAAGTATTAAAGATATGTTAATGCCTTTTTAGATATTGGGTCTTAACAAGCTTTCCATTTGGCATCTTTATTTTTAAGGGCCTATATGGTTCAGTTCCAGAGCTATTGGAATTTTATTATGGCTCCAGGAGTAAATCGTTAAAATGTACACATTTTCAGTGGTCAGAAACCAGATGTGGGTCACTTTGCAAAAATATGATACTACTTTTCTTTTAAAGAGGAATGAAAATTGTCTGAAGAAGAAATAATGTTAAAATTAGAAATGTATCTTGTTTCCCTCTATCAAAACAATTGCATAGAACATGCTAAAAGTGCACTGAAATGGTCAAGATGAGGCACATTACCTTGCTTTCTGTAGTCTAATAAGATTTTATATTAGAATCAGTTTCAGTGATATTTGGAAAAAGGGCTATATTCATGAATGACATTTAATATTTGGGCTTTCATTGCTATACATGTCTACTTTCTTCTGGAAAAATGTTATCAGAATAAACAAATTGAGCCGGGGACCTCTTGTTGAGTTGACACGCAATGACCAAACAGCTTTTTTAGTACACTCTTAAAAATAAAGGTGCTTTAAAATGTTCTTCACAGCAGTGCCATAGATTAGAAGAACCATTTTTGATTCAGTCAAAGGCTCTTTAAAGAACCATCTCTTTCTTACCTTTTTATAATCTGAAGAACCTTCTTTCACCCCAAAGAACCTTTTGTGAAACAGAAAGGTTCTTCAGATGTTAAAGGTTCTTTATGGAACCATTTAGACAAAAAAAAGGTTCTTCTATGGCATCGTTAAGCACCTTTAATGTTAGGAGTGTACCTATTACCATCATGCCAATATATTAAATAAAGTATATGTCTTAAAGCATGTTTTCCTTGTTCACAGCGATTTCAGGCAGCGGTGTCCCCGAATGGATCGAGTTTATTGCTGTGTGGTTACCAACCTCCAATGGCTTCCTCAATTGTATCTTCTACTTCTGGATCAACCATAGCTTTAGAAGGAAATTCCGTTTGGTTCTTCAGAGACTATTTCTAGGACTTTGTCCAGGTTCTGACAGCGATTCAAACTGCGTCAACTCGATAGAATCCTCTGTGGTTCCTGGATGGAACAGTACCAACTCACTCAAGGAGCGGTTTTCTAGCGTGTCGTCCACCTGCACTCTGCTAAGGCTCATGCCTCCTCAAACCAACATGCGTGAACCAGAGCCGGCTTAAGAATCCTTTTATTCTTGTCATCTGATGAAGTTTTAAAGCTCTGGTGAAGTTGAGTCGTCAGGAGTGCTGTTGACATGTCATTGGACAGAGGTTATTCCGATAAATGTCTTTTTAATCGCAAGTTAGCATTCAGAAACACTCATTTCCTTCAAGCTCTTTTAGTTTAATGGCTATTTGTGCCTTTTTACATCTTGATGGCACCTTCTCATATTCAGTCAGGTTTCTTCGCCTAATTGAAGTCTGGAATGGTTTTGCATTGTTGATCGCCGTTTCAGGTTAAACACGAGAGCCTTTGAAACATTGCATACGTTTCCTTATCTATTCGTAAACCCAGTATCAAGCAGCTGTGGAAGTTTAACCTTTAAATTTCAGTTTATGCAGAAGGGGAAGTAATTAGCCAGGTATGTAATGTAAAGGTCAGATCAAATATGCCTTTTGGCTTTAACCTTTTCCGTTTCATGACATTTTCATTGCATCTCTGAAGCAAACATTAATTTTTATGTTCGACTAAGTAGGCTTTTTGGACACTGTCAGACATGGAGGAACATTGTATGACCGGCATTATCAAATTGTAAATAAACCGTATGGGTGGGCTATGACGGACTGGAGCGAATGTTGAATTGAAGTTGACGCGCTCCAAGGGTGAAGCTTTGTGTGTCTTTTGGCTGTGTTGTAATAGCATAACTGTAAATCTAAATTTTAAGCTTTAAGTTTTAGTTTAAGCACTTGTTACAAAAAAAAGTAAATTTCAATGAGGTGAAAAAAAAGTCATGTGGTGGAGGTTGCATATAAAGAAAGCACCTAAAGAGCTGTTAATAACCTGGGAGTGTTATACAGCCATACATTATGATTGATTACAAACATTTTTGATGTGTAAATAATTTAATTTTTATATATGGTTTATAAGTGTTTATATGAAATGTTAAAACTTCAATTTGTTGTAAAATAAAGCGTCAAAGCCTATTTACTATTTAAAGCATCACTTTTGTTCCGGCTGTTTGATTGACTTAAGTCATAAATCATCAATTTAATTATGTCCTTGTTGTTGAGAAATATACCTGTTCCTGTGTGAAAACCCATGAGCAGTCAGACATGTATAGCTTGACGAGAGGAGTGAGGCTCTCTTTGACAGAGCAGGACTCCATTCTGCTCTGCTCACATATGCTTCATGAAGATGACATTTATAGTGGTTCATTTTGACAATAGACCTTGTGGGCATTATATAGTATGTAAGGGATGTGCCGACGTTTGCGGAAGATGTTCCCACATCTCAAATAAAGAAACTATACTATATGCTACATTTTTGTGGCAATTCATTTTACAGCTCAGAGGGCACAGGTTTTTTTATGGGAGAGCTGGAGCTCATGCTGGCAGATATGTGGTAAAAATAGCTTTCTGGAGTTTGTATAATGACTGTGAAGCAGTATATTTGGCCATTTCCTATGTAGCCGTGCTTCATATCAGGGTTTTGATGCAAGGGGTCATGGTTTGCATGCTCAAGTTCAGGGATTTGGGACTAGATGGTTTTGCAAAATATGTAATTTATTTTTAGGACCTTTAAAGTATATGGAGGTTTATTAAATAAAATGTTTTTAAAAACATTTAAAGTGATTGTTCTTCCCGTTTTATTTTTCATTTACTCACCCTCAGACTGTTTCAAACCTGGTGTGCATTTCCCAAAAGCATTGTTAGCTAACTATGGTTGCAAGTTTAATTAAAATCTATTGGTAATAATGGAATAGTTGTTTTTGGGAATTGCACCCCTGTATGCGTTTCTTTTTTTTTTTTTTTTTTTTTTTCTTTTTGTTTGAGCCCAGGAGATATTTTTTTTTTTACCTCTCTCACTATCCTCCTGGCCAGCACAGGTGTCACTTTTGGCTTCCGACCATGTCCTCTGAGATTTTTCACAGTGCGGAACGTCTTGTATTTTTTAATAATACTTTGCACTGTAGCCACTGGAACTTCAAAACATTTATATATGGTCTTATAGCCCTTTCCTGACTTGTGAGCAGCCACAATGCACAGCCGCAGGTCCTCATGAGCTCCTTTGTCTTAGCCATGACTGTCCACAAACCAACAGCAGAGAACTTCTGTTTTTCACCTGTTGAGTTAAAACAGCTGTTCCCAATGAATCAGGGTAATTAGGATGCTTTAGAACAGCTTGGATTATTTGGAATGGTATAGAACTTTGGATTTTCCCATAGACTCTGACAGTTTGCAAAGGGTATGAATAATTTTGGGCATGCCACTTTTTGTTCAAATGTAAATAAAAGCTAAGAAATATTTTTCCACAATGATGCCTCTTGTACCTCGTCTTATTATCTTTTGGGAGAAGCCTGTCATTTTCGGTCAAAAAAAATTGCTGGTTGAATAAAAGTAAGTTTAAGTCAGAATTTGTACAGAATGTATACATATATTTATACTGGTCCTTGGTCTGTTTATCATATTTGACCACATACACTACCAGTCAAAAGTTTGGACACACTTCATTAAAGAGAATGGGAAAGTGTGTCCAAACTTTTGACTGGTAGTGTAAGTTCCTTCTCACTTCCCAGAAAATGGCACACACACCCCCAAGGGCCAAACAGTCCACATTAAGGCTGCAGCATATACAATAAACTTTAGTAATGGGATGTGGGAACCTCAGTGCTACCTCAGCAACTTGGAGTGCTGCAGAAGACCTGATCAATTCAGCTCTTTTCTTGCATTCTGTAATGGAGAAAAATAAGGAGGATAAAGTCTCACCTAAATCCTATTATGGTGGTCATATCAAATCAGATTCCAACATCCTTGAAGGTTAAACTAGCTTTAGTAGGCTTGTTTAAGAGATAAATCTCCATAGGTCAATAAAGAATGTTTTGCTCCTAAAAGCTAGGTTGAGTTTAACACAAGACCATTACATAAGACTGATTAAGCCAGCTTCTTAACAGCAAATCTAGTGACATTATTGCACAAGTATAGAAAGCTACAGCGACACCTTGGGGGGCTGTTAAAATGCTGCTAATGCGATTTTTAAAATCTCCTCGTGTGGTTCAGCTGCTAGTTGGCCAGTGACTTTGTAACTGTTTGTTGTCATGGTGATGCAATTAGGATGAGTTTAAGAGACCATTTTAGATCACGTGGAAGCCCTTATGCCATTTGGAGAGGCTGCAGAGCACCAAATAGACACTTGAAGACTGTCACCTTCTAATCAGCAAGAACAATGAAGGAGATACTTGCTTATTTACTGTTGTGTTGAAAAGTGATCAGATTCTACTATATAGCCCGAAATTATTCATACCCCTGGCAAATTCTGACTTAAAGTTACTTTTATTCAACCAGCAAGGTTTTTTTTTTTTCCGACCGGAAATGACACAGGCTTCTCCCAAAAGATAATAAGACGATGTGCAAGAGGCATCATTGTGGAAAAAAATATTTCCCAGCTTTTATTTACATTTGAACAAAAAGTGGCATGTCCAAAATTATTCATACCCTTTGCAAATTGTCACAGTGAGTCTATGGAAAAATCCAAAGTTCTATACCAGTGGTTTTCAATCCTGGTCCTGGGGACCCACTGCTCTGCACATTTTGTATGTATCCCTTATCTGACACACTCAGTTAAGTACATGGATCTCTCTCCTAATGAGCTGATGATCTGTATCAGGTGTGTTAAATAAGAAAGACACACAAAATGTGCAGAGCAGTGGGTCCCCAGGACCAGGATTGAAAACCACTGTTCTATACCATTCCAAATAGTCCAAGCTGTTCTAAAGCATCCTAATTACCCTGATTCATTGGGAACAGCTGTTTTAATCAACTCAACAGGTGAAAAACAGAAGCTCTCTGCTCTTGGTTTGTGGACAGTCAAGGCTAAGACAAAGGAGCTCACTGAGGACCTGTGGCTGCAAGTCAGGAAAGGGCTATAAGACCATTTCTAACCGTTTTGAAGTTCCAGTGGCTACAGTGGAAAGTATTATTAAAAAATACAAGACGTTCCGCACTGTGAAAAATCTCAGAGGATGTGGTCGGAAGCCAAAAGTGACACCTGTGCTGACCAGAAGGATAGTGAGAGAGGACCACCACCAAGGCCATCCTGATGAATCTGGGCTCTGCTGGTGGCAACATCTCATGGCAGACAGTCCAACGGACACTGCACACCACTGGGTTCCACTGACGCAGACCAAGGAGGACACCACTTCTCCACCACCACCACTACTACAAGGCACACAAAAGCCCGCTTGGCCTTTGCAAATGCTCATCATCAGATGAAACAAACATTTAATTGTTTGGCCACAATGATGTAGCCTTCATTTGGCGTAAAAAAGGAAAAGCCTTCAATCCTAAGAACACCATGAAAAAGGAGAAATACCTCAAAATTCTCAACAACAACATCAGGCAGTCTGCAGAGAAACATGGCCTTGGGCACCAGTGGACATTTCAGCAAGACAATGACCCAAAACAGACAGCAAAAGTGGTGAAGAAATGGTTAGCAGACAAAAACATTAACGTTTTGTAGTGGCCCAGCCAGAGTCCTGACATAAATCCAATTGAGAATCTGTGGAGGGAGCTAAAGATTAGGGTGATGGCAAGGAGACCCTCCAACCTGAAAGAGTTGGAGCTCATCACTAAAGATGAATGGGCAAAAATACCAGTGGAGACATGCAAAAAGCTGGTCAGCAATTATAGGAAGTGTTTGATTGCTGTAATAGCCAATAAAGGCTTTTCTATTGATTATTGAGAAAGGTATGAATAATTTTGGACATACCACTTTTTGTTCAAATGTAAATAAAAGATTAGTAATATTTTTTTCCACAATGATGCCTCTTGTACATCGTCTTATTATCTTCTGGGAGACGTCTGTGTCATTTCTAATCAAAAAAAAAAAAAAACTTGCTGGTTGAATAAAAGTAATTTTAAGTCAGAATTTGCCAGGGGTATGAATAATTTTGGGCTTGACTGTATATATATATATATATATATATGTATAATAAACTACCAAATTGTTCTAAAGGGTCAAGAACTTAATTGGATAGTTCATCCAAAAATGAAAATTACCCCATAATTTACTCTCTCTCCCTCATCCCTCATCCTAGGTGTATGACTTTCTTCTTTTAGACAAATACAATCGAAGTTATATTAAAAATGTCCTGGGTCTTTCAAGATTTATAATGGCAGTAAATGGGTGTTATTTTTCAAAAGTCCAATAGAAGTCCAATAAACTGAATCCATCCATCATAAAAAGTGCCCCGCATGGCTCCAGGGGATTAATAAAGGCCTTCTGAGGTGAATCAATGTAAGAAAAATATCCATATTTAAAACTTTATAAACAGTAATCTCTAGGTTCCACTAACTGTCGTACTCGCGTTCACGGGAGAATGGCGTTTTAGTGGATGAAGAAAGACGCAGACACAGCTTAAGCTCTGGTGAGAATATGCTAGAAAACCAAGTTTTGTTTACAGGAGCAAAGGAAGCAAAGTTTTCTCTTGTCTTATATTAAAATTCCCCAACATTTTTCTTTACAAATCTTCATTTTGTACTTCTAATTTGTGACCAGTGTTTTGTTGCATGTGGACATGGAAATTTTTTCTTACCAAAATGCATTGATTCACCTCTGAAGGCCTTTATTAACCCCCCGCAGCCATGTGGGGGACTCTTTGTGATAGATGGATGCAGTTTATTGGACTTCTGTTGGACTGTTTAAAAATAACACTCATTCACTACCACTATAAAGCTTGGAAGAGCAAGGACATTTTTTTAATATCACTTCGATTGTATTCGTCAGAAAGAAGAAAAAGTGATGTACACCTAGAATGGCTTGAGTAATTATCATTTTTGGGTGAACTTCAAAAAGATCACTTTAAAAAGTTTACCCAGAAATGTAAATTCTCTCTTCATTTACTCACCCTTTATGCTGTTACAAACGTGTATGACTTGCTTTCTTGTACTGAACACAAAGGATGGAAAAACATTTTCATTTTTTTGCTGTTATTTAACCTAGGCTCATTGGAAATATTTCTGAAAACGGATTGTTGCTTGCACATTTTGCTTCACTTTCAAAGTGAAATGTCCAGGAATTGATGCTAAAAGCATGTTTATTTTTATCCGAAACACATGAACATAAATCTGGCAATGTTTTATTACACTGGTTGTGTGTATGTGCAACGCTGAGGGTTGCCGAATGGTTAATGATGTATTGTGTTTGAAAACAACATACCGCCTATACTAAACCAGACCCTAAAAATAATCAATAATATGAACAAAAGTAAGCTTGAGTGCTGTATCATGTGGGCTACCAAGCAAGTTTACTATGTCAGAAAGGTCATGCATATGCAGCTGATTGTGATGAATTTATTAGTTCACTAATCATGTGTAATGGTGTAATGGTAAAGTGTTTTTGAGGTCATAATATAGTATTGTGCACGAAATTGTGTGAAAGAAGTCTTTATTAATTAATAATCTGCCAGTGTATTTATAATTTTTATGAAAGAGAATAAAGTTCTTGGTGTTTTATTGCCACCAATGTTCATTTCAGCTGGATACTGCAGTAAAATAAAGGCCTAAATATAAGTATGTTTTTGGAGTTTTACAAAAATGTAGGTAGAGTTACTGAATAGTCAAATAACACTTCATAACATAATGGGCATTAAGGCTCATCAAAATTCAGGATTATTTGAGATTTAGCCATGTGTAGTGACATCTGATAGCTTCATCTGTGCCAGCTGGACCTGCCGAAGCAGGATTCTAATAATGCTGATTGTAATGATAGCAATTCAGAGCCTCTTTTTACATTCTCATCATTACACATCTCTTTCAAACATGGCCATTGCTAGACCATATTTAGGGGGGGGCTTCATATGTCCATGGTCTTTTATCTTAGCTCTGCTAAAAATCTGTGATTCCATGAATATTAGTTCTTATTACCGAACGCAGTGGTTGCAACCATGCTTTTAGGGTAATTCATAATAAATACTCCCCTTTCCAGCCACTGATTAGCTTTAAAAATGTTTGTTATTTTTCTCTCTTTTTGATGGCAGAAGCAAAATATTTGCCTAGAGTAGTGGTTTGTCTGCTTTATTTCTGTTCTCTGTTCCAAATGCCAACCAAATACATAGAGAGAAATATATTGCACTAAATATTAGAATCACCCCTAAACAAACTGTACCAAACAACCAACATTTAAAGCTGCATTCATTTTAAATTATAATTAAATCAAATATCTATTTATGTTTATTATTAGCTGATACAGCAGTCATACTGACACCTGGTGGTGTAAATGTACTGTAATATCACACAAAAGTTTTCAGTTATTGATGCCATTGTACCATTGTGTTGTTGACTGATTAATTCATTATTATGGTTTATTTCATAAGCACACATGTATAATCAATGTTATTGATCTAAAGTGAGAAAATTCAAATGGTCATGTGATCTCAGCATGGCCTCCCCCATAAGGGGATCTGCTCAGTGTAGAATAAATCAGCTTTTATTATGCTACTGATATAAATGTCTTCATTTCATGACTGCACATCATTTTAAACATATTTTTTAAAGGGGCCATTCACTTCTTATGGAATGAATGGAAAAAAATTGTCGTCATTTTCTCACCCTTTATGGAAGCCCATTTCTGCCACTCACAATGGACAATTGGAGGACTCACAATTGGCGAGTTTATAAAGTCTTTATAAATTTGACTTTTTTATCTTGCAATTCTGACTTTTTTCTTACAATTGCGAGTTTATATCTCACAATTCTGACTTTTTTCTCAGAATTGTGAGATATAAACTCCAATAAAGTCTATTTTTGAGGGGGAAAAAACGACTGATATGTTTTCAGAATTCTGAGTGTATATCTCACTTAATAACTCGCAATCGTGTGTTAAAAAGTCATAATTGCGAGATATAAACTTGCAATTCTGTGAAAATTGTCACAATTGCGAGTTAAGTCAGAATTGTGAGTTTATATCACACAATTCTGAGAAAAAAAGTCAGATTTGCAAGTTTATATCTCACTATTTTGACTTTATAAATCGCAATTGCGAGTTTATTTCTCATAATTCTAAGAAAAATAAACTTGTAGTTGCAAGGAAAAAAAAAAGTTAAAATTGTAAGATAAAAGTCGCAATTAGATTTTTTAATTTTTTATTCAGGGGTGGAAATGAGCTTTCATAAGCCCTCCTTGTTCCAAACCAAGTCTTCTGAACAAAAAAGAAGATATTTTGTAGAATTTTGGTAACCAAACAGTTTCTAGACTTCATCATGCAAATCTGAGAAAAAAAGTCAGATTTGCAAGTTTATATCTCACAATTATGACTTTATAACTGTAACGGAGTGACACAGACGTGAAGCGGGCAGATCCAAACGCAAGCTTTTATTATTAAACGTGGTCAAAATACAGGAGGGGTTGAACAACAGCAAACAGGTACACAGAAGGCAAGACACAAGAGTAAACCAGGGACAGGCAAGGGTTGATCAACGGCGAACGTAATCCAAAGGGGCGAGGCAAACGGGTAATCCAGACAGACAGTCAGTAGATCCTACAAGGGGCGAACAGAGTGTGAAACAGCAAGACGAAGGGTAATCCAAAACGGGCGAGAGATCCAGGGCAGGCAGAGAAACATGCAGGATGAGATAAACCAGGCGGGGATTCAAGACATAAATATCTTAGACAAGATACAAGACTTTTCTATGATTTAGGAAACTAGGAATCGGCGCCATACAGTTGCTAGCACTAGAAGAACATCTGGTGGCGAGCGGACAGAAAGCCACAGACCGAGGAGCGGCTTCCAGACGCTCCAAACACTAAACAATCCAAGTGAGTGTTGGAGCGGTGCAGGGCAAGGGATGGAGGGCCAGATCCATGTGGAGGTGCAGGACCTGGGGACTCAGGCAGGACCGGCAGAGCAGGGAGTCAGGGCAGAGCCGGCAGGACAGGGGGAGCTGAGGACCACCACAGCAGGGCAGACAGGACCAAAGATCCCCATGGCCAAGCAGAAGACCACCAGAGCAGGACAGAAGACCTCCACAGTGGAGCAGAAGACCACCACGGTGGTGCACACGGTGCAGGAGCCCACCAGGGCAGTGCAGACAGAGCAGGAGCCCAACAGGGCGGAGCTGATGGAGCAGGAGCTCACCAGGGCATTGCAGATTGAGGAGGAGTCCACCAGAGCAGTGCAAGTGGAGCAGGAGCTCACCAGGGCATTGCAGATTGAGGAGGAGTCCACCAGAGCAGTGCAAGTGGAGCAGGAGCCCACCAGGGCATTGCAGATGGAGCAGGAGCCTACCAGGGCAGTGCAGACGGAGCAGGAGTCCAACAGGGTGGAGCAGATGGAGCGGGAGCCTACCAGGGCAGTGCAGACGGAGCAGGAGTCCAACAGGGTGGAGCAGGTGGAGCAGGTGGGACAGGCGGATCTGAAACACAGACGGACAGAAGGTTCATAGACGGCCTCCATAAATTGAGCGAGTGACGAATGCGGACCCTTATGTCTAAGCTTAGACTTTAGAGGTTGATTAATGGCGTCACAGAAAAGCTCTATCAACAAGCAGTCCGGTATATCAGTGTTATTAGCAATGTCCAAATACTCTTGAATATAGTCCTCAAGCGATCGCGTGCCCTGCCTGAGGGCTAATAACAGTCTTGCAATGTCCATCCCTGTCCAATGTTCCCCAAAAAAGCTGCTTGTTTGGCCTTATTCTGTAACGGAGCGACAGAGACGTGAAGTGGGCAGATCCAAACGCAAGCTTTTATTATTAAACATGGACAAAATACAGACGGGGTCAAACACCGGCAAACAGGTACTCAGAGGGCGAGGCAAACGGGTAATCCAGACAGACAGTCAGTAGATCCTACAAGGGGCTAACAGAGTCCGAAACGGCAAGACAAAGGGTAATCCAAAACAGGCGAGAGATCCAGGGCAGGCAGAGAAACAGACAGGATGAGATAAACCAGGTGGGGATTCAAGACACGAATAACAGACAAGATACAAGACTTTTCTATGATTTAGGAAACTAGGAATCGGCGCCATACAGTTGCTAGCACTAGAAGAATGCTAAATGCAGTGCAATACTCGGCGATCTGAAAGAGGAAGACCAAGGCTATTATAATGTGTTTGATTGGTTGCAGCTGTGTGTGTGTAATCAGTGCAATGGATGATGGGAAATGTAGTCCAGGGTGACATGCAACAGTCTGTGTAGTGTGAAAGTCAATATAATGACAGTACGACATCTGGTGGCGAGCGGACAGAAAGCCACAGACCGAGGAGCGGCTTCCAGACGCTCCAAACACTAAACAATCCAAGTGAGTGTTGGAGCGGTGCAGGGCAAGGGATGGAGGGCCAGATCCATGTGGAGGTGCAGGACCTGGGGACTCAGGCAGGACCGGCAGAGCAGGGAGTCAGGGCAGAGCCGGCAGGACAGGGGGAGCTGAGGACCACCACAGCAGGGCAGACAGGACCAAAGATCCCCATGGCCAAGCAGAAGACCACCAGAGCAGGACAGAAGACCTCCACAGTGGAGCAGAAGACCACCACGGTGGTGCACACGGTGCAGGAGCCCACCAGGGCAGTGCAGACAGAGCAGGAGCCCAACAGGGCGGAGCTGATGGAGCAGGAGCTCACCAGGGCATTGCAGATTGAGGAGGAGTCCACCAGAGCAGTGCAAGTGGAGCAGGAGCTCACCAGGGCATTGCAGATTGAGGAGGAGTCCACCAGAGCAGTGCAAGTGGAGCAGGAGCCCACCAGGGCATTGCAGATGGAGCAGGAGCCTACCAGGGCAGTGCAGACGGAGCAGGAGTCCAACAGGGCGGAGCAGATGGAGCGGGAGCCTACCAGGGCAGTGCAGACGGAGCAGGAGTCCAACAGGGTGGAGCAGATGGAGCGGGCGCTCACCAGGGCTTTGCAGATGGAGCAGGAGCCTACCAGGGCGGTGCAGGCGGAGCAGCAGCCCACCAGAAGCCCACCAGGGTGGTGCAGGTGGAGCAGGTGGGACAGGCGGATCTGAAACACAGACGGACAGAAGGTTCATAGACGGCCTCCATAAATTGAGCGAGTGACGAATGCGGACCCTTATGTCTAAGCTTAGACTTTAGAGGTTGATTAATGGCGTCACAGAAAAGCTCTATCAACAAGCAGTCCGGTATATCAGTGTTATTAGCAATGTCCAAATACTCTTGAATATAGTCCTCGAGCGATCGCGTGCCCTGCCTGAGGGCTAATAACAGTCTTGCAATGTCCATCCCTGTCCAATGTTCCCCAAAAAAGCTGCTTGTTTGGCCTTATTCTGTAACGGAGCGACAGAGACGTGAAGTGGGCAGATCCAAACGCAAGCTTTTATTATTAAACATGGACAAAATACAGACGGGGTCAAACACCGGCAAACAGGTACTCAGAGGGCGAGGCAAACGGGTAATCCAGACAGACAGTCAGTAGATCCTACAAGGGGCTAACAGAGTCCGAAACGGCAAGACAAAGGGTAATCCAAAACAGGCGAGAGATCCAGGGCAGGCAGAGAAACAGACAGGATGAGATAAACCAGGTGGGGATTCAAGACACGAATAACAGACAAGATACAAGACTTAACTATGACTAAGGAAACTATAAAATGGCTCTGTTCAGTTGCTAGCACTAGGAGAATGCTAAACGCAATGCAACACTCTGATCTAAAGGAGGAAGTCCAAGGCTATTATAGTGTGTTTAATTGGTTGCAGCTGTGTGTGTGTAATCAGTGCAATGGATGATGGGAAATCATGTCCAGGGTGACATGCAACAGTCTGTGTAGTGTGAAAGTCAATATAATGACAGATGCGACATCTGGTGGCGAGTGGACAGAAAGCCACGGACCGGATTTGTGACAATACTCATAATTCTGACTTTTTTAATTCACAGTTGCAAGTTTATATCTCACAATTATAAGAAAAAAACTTGCGACAATTGCGAAAACAATTGCGAGAAAAAAGTCAAAATTGTGCAATGAATTTTTTGTTGTTGTTGTTGTTTTGTTTTTTTATTTAGTGGCAGAAACAAGCTTCCATACACCCTCAAGTGGTTCCAAACCAATCAGAATATCTTTCTTCTCCCAAACACAAAAGATTTTGGTAACCAAACTTTCATAGTCCTTTTCCATGCTGTGGAAGTCCAGCAACTGTTTATTTACCCACATTCTTCAAAATATCTTTTACGTTCAACGGAAGATAGAAACTCATACTGGTTTGGAACAACTTGAAAGTAAATAAATGATGACAGAATTTTCATTTTTGCGTCAACTATTCCTTTAAAGACTGAAAAGATTTTAAGCTCTTAGCAACAACATTTAGTGCTGTTTTAACTTTTGGGTCACCTATAATTCGCTGAGAATTTCACAAGGTTTTTTTCTTTCTTTTATCTCCGTCATTCAGCTATTCAAGTCTGTCAGATTCAATAGCACTATTCCATCACAGCAGAACTAACAAAACCTTGATAGTCTAGAAAACCTAGATGTGCCTAACCACACGCAGCCCGCTGCTACAAAAGATGTTTTAAGCTCTGGTATATTAAAGACCGTGGGTGGATTTAATTATCTATGCTGTCACGCCTCTGCAGTGAGCTTTGACCTTGGGTGTTTTTGTCAGGCCTGTGTTCATATGATGTTCTCTGACCCGTCAGGCTGTGTAGATGATGATCCGTTGCTGTGGTGACATATCGAGTCTCCTGAAGTGTCATGCCACATTTCTGGATGAGATTTCCCAGTTTGTACAGCGCTCAATAAAACCTGTAAACCTCTCACATCTTATCTTTGCACACTCTGCTGCCATTGACTTCAAGGTACAGATGGCGGTAAGAAAAGAGAGGATAAAGGAGGAAAAACCACATCGGATGGACATGACGTAGTGTGTACAATGATTATTGTCTAATTCGGATAAAGAAACATGGGTTTTTAATATGAGATAGCGCACTAATAAACATTAAACTGCATCTGCAACAGAATGGATTTTTATGCATGAGCGTCTTGATAAAATTCACAAAGGCATTGAATTGTGATTCATCCTCAGAATTATAATAATGCATCACTCCATATGGCACAGAGGGGACAGAAAGTGAAAATCACCATCTAATTTCCTTTGTAAACATTCCCAGCTGTTTAGCACAGCTAATCTGAGATCCCAATCGCTCATTTCCTTGCCTGGACGGAAATAAACAGAGTCATTGACGACCAGGTCCACCTTTCATCTGTGCCGCTGCTCTCTTGCCCGGCTTTGTCTCTATTATAGCTGTTTTTGTCTGTATGTGACATTATGCAAGTTATGCACGTACCATTAGGTTTCACTGTCAACTAGCGCTTGAGAGGACAGCCGTTACACAGCCCTCCGTCCTTCTGCCAGGGAAAGGCATGCAAATATTTACTGGATTGAAGGGAAATCTGTTGTGGGAAATTATGCAGTGACATAAAGCACACAGAGGCAGATGCATTTGTATTTACAATGTGTGTTTAGACTCATAAAAACAATAAAGTTCAGATAGCATAATCAAACTTAGAAGAGAACAGTGGGGTCTGAAACCACATTGAAAATAAACAGAAACTTATAAATAGAAGTTATAACAAAGTGGTCACTAATGATATCTACAGTAGTCAACATTTGAAGTAGATCAAAAAAGTGAATCAAAGTTGTCCTGGTGTTTTGGTTTTTGGACAACTGTAATAAAAGGTTTTGATCCACTTCAAATGTTGACTACTGAATATAGAAGGTATATGGCATAGGAAAGGGCAAGAATTCTCCAGAAATGCTTTTACAGGTCCATTTACAACCCTAGTATTTGTCCCTAGAATGAAATGGCCTGTTATTACCTTATTTGGAAGGTTCATGAATAATAATGATGAGCTCTGCTCTGATTGGCCGCTATTAATATGAGAGACATTAAAACTGCCATTTTGAATGCACGATCATTTTACTTTCACTTTTGAGATTTGCAATTGCACGTGCTCTGTGTAACTTTATACCACAGTGGCAGTACTTACCACATATTTTACAAGTTTAAATGCTTGTTAGTAATGCTCAGGATCTGTAAATCATTCGCCATCATCCAGTCATCACTCCTTACTCTGTTTATGTGGTAAGTGAAATCTTATGTAATGCAATGTAACAGGTCACCGCTAACAAGAAGCTAACCATGTCCCTTTAGTGACTCGCCTTATTTTATTAGATTGCCTTATTTGTTTTCCTTGCCTTTCTGAGTAAGTTACAGACACCAACCATCCATCCCTGCACTTAACATCTCCCGCACAACCTGGAACATAATATTTATTCCTGTGATCTGCCATTTTTGCTATTGTCCTGTTTTTTTTTTTTTTTTTTTTTCTCACAATAGCCTACCTGCAGAACTTCTGACGATTCTATGCAAATGTTGGGGGAGTGACTATTAATGATCCCGAGACTATAACGTAATAGTTGGTGTTATGTTAGGATTAGTCTATTTTTCAGCGGTCTTTTGCGAACACCAGATTTATATAAAAAGGAGGAAACAATGATGTTTGAGACTCACGGTTTGTCATGTCCATGTACACAATTGTTATTATTCAGCTATGCCAAGGTAAATAAAGTTTTCCATTCTAGGGCACCTTTAAAATAAGTTAAAATGGCAAAAATCAAGAATGTAAATTATATTTTAATTCGTGTTCTGTCATGGAAATTAATGCATACTGCTGGTCAAAAGTTTGAATCAGTACGATTTTTTGGCATTTTTTAAATAAGTCTTCTATGCTCAACAAGGGTACATTTATTTGATGAACTATTGTTTTAATTTACTGAAGAGTTTTCAATTTATTTCTGTGATGCAAAGCTGAATTTTCAGCATCATTACTTCAGAAATCATTCTGATATGCTGATTTATAATCAACGCTGAAAGCAGTTGTGCTGCTTAATATTATTTGGAGTCTGTGATACCTGTTTCAGGTTTCTTTGATGAATAAAACGTAAAAACAAATTGCATTTATAGAAATATGGAAAGAAATTATTACTCTTATTCAGCAGGATGTGTTAGAATGATTTTAAAAAGGTGTTGCTAAAGAGTTCTATTTTAAATAAATGCTGTTCTTTTTAACTTTTTGTTCATCAAATAATCCTGAAAAAAGTATCTCAGGTACCAAAAAATATTAAGCAGCAAAATTTTCATTATTGATAATAAATCATCATATTAAAATGATTTCTGAAGGATAATGTGACACTTAAGACTGAATTAATGACTGATGAAAATTTTGCTTTGCATCACAGAAATAAATGATATTTTCAAGTATATTAAAACAGAAAAATATTGTTTTAACTTATAATAACATTTCACAATATTACTGTTTTCCCTCTGTATTTTTAATCAAATAAATGCAGCCTTGATGAACATAATATACCAATTAAAAAACTTGTATATGTCATTCTTTACCTATACCAAATATATTATTTATAGAAATGGTTTTTGAGTAAGTAAATAAATAAACAAAAAAGTCTTGTAAATTCAGAAGCTGGTTTAGTTATTGGAATTATATAATTATTTTGGTTACAATTACAGTTTACAATTTGAAAATTTGCCACTCCCATAAATTGTTGGCCTTGGAATCAAAAAGGATAAGAACCACTGCAACACAGAAGTAAATGTGTGAAATTCATCACTGATTGACATTCTTGCTTCCACTGAAGCTCAAGATGCTTTTTTGATGATGCTCAAATCATGCTGGAGAACATGAGCATCAGGTCTGGCACAAACTTGTGCAGTTCATGCAGCTTGAGTGCTGCTGTCATTAAGCAAAACAGGGACAAACCAAATACTTAAACCTTCATGTTTTTCAGTTCAAGTTTTTAAATTGTTATTCTGATCATTTGTAATGAAAAAAAAATGTATATAATATTCTATGAATATTTCAGATCTGATTAGGCCTTATCTTTTATGCCTTAACCACGCTTATCTGAGTAGGTTGGGGGTGTGCATGTTTGGCCCCATGCCAAATGAACAATGCATAATGTAAAAATGCATAATGATGTGGATCAGTTCCTAGTGCTACACACAGTCTCATCCAAATGCATTTACTGCCACCTTGCGGCCAGTTTTAGAATTTTAAAAACTATATGTTAAACCAAATGGCACTCCACGAAAAGGCTTCCTATTTTACGAACCCTATTGTATCTGTTCTCAATTTATTTCATTACTCCCACTGTACAACTGAGCTTAAGAAGGTGCAATGACAAGTCTGCTCATGCCACCAGCAAAAAATGCTGCATGACACATCCCAAGCACTGCAAATCAGAATATATTTGATGTTTAATATGAATCTATAGTGAACAGGAATTGAATTCAAAGCCAGTGTGAATTCAAATCCATCTGCAATACAAAGCAACCAATAAAATGTGCCATCCTGAAAGAGCTTGTCATTTTATTACGTTGTGCTTGATTAGGACATGATGTAATTCTCTTTGATAAGGTTTTACATCTTTGTTCAAGGTCTCAAGCATATAATTTGTTGTAAACATGCACACAATGAACTATTGTTCAAATATTGTGTAAGGTGAGCGATGGTTGTTTGGCAAGACCAGTATAGCTGAATGCAAAGTTTTTTAGTTTATTGGAAACATGTCAGTTTTGAACATTTGATTTTTTTAACATCAACGAAAACTTTCCATTTCACTAAACATTCTTTTGGATGGCAAAACGTTTTTTTAATTAAAACATTCATAATAGGCTATTTAGAAAACATTAAAAGTGCCATAGAATGCATTGATACAATATTTTAAATTGTTCTCTGATATACATAGAAGGTATATGAAAAATTCTCCAGAAACGGTTTTACAAGTCCATTTACAACCCTAGGATTTGTCCCTAGAAAGAAATGGTCTGTTATTACCTTATTTGGAAGGTTCATGAATAATAATGATGAGCTCTGCTCCGATTGGCTGTTTCACAGAGCGGCTCATTTAGCTTTTACACAGCAGGAAGGAAACACATGGAGAAAATATTTAATTACGGAGCTCGAGCCATTAATAATATGCGGGGCATTGAAACTGCCATTTTGAATGCACAATAACTTTTGATGATTAAGCTATGCAAATGTTCGGGGCGTGACTATTAATGATCCCGAGACTATAAGATTATAGTCTGTGACTGTGTTATGTTGGAATTGGCCTCTTTTTCAGTGGTCTTTTGCAAACACCAGATTTATATAAGAAGGAGGAAACGATGGTGTTTGATACTCATGGTATGTCATGTCCATGTACAGAACTGTTATTATTCATCTCACTGTAAAGAGTTTTCACCAGTTTCAACTAAAAAACTTAAAGGGGCTATATGCAACTTTCTGAAATTTAAACTCGCGACTGGCACCTATGGCCAAAAAACGGAACTGCTCTTCCTTTCTGCTCGCTCTTGCAGCGCACGCTCCGTTGCTAAGAAGTCAACATTATGTTGACAGAGGTAAGAACAGTCAAATACATGTATTGTAGGCTAATTGCGGACTAGCGGTGATGGCAAGAGCGATCTGAAACGTTTAACATGAACGCGCTTGACGTCACATCCGCAGACAGCGCGCGAAAAATCCGACCCGACAGAAAATAGGAAAAATAGGATACAGGCTTATAGGTGCACCCACTGTGAGCTGACAAGGTGTCAGTATGCTCATCAGGAGATGTTTGAGTCATAAATGGTCAAATAAAAAGGCTATTGTTACGTTTATTTTGGGGAAAAAGTTACATATAGCCCCTTTAAGTTTAGCAGCTGCCTTAAAATTTTAAGTTAAATCAACTTACGACTGAAGAAAGAAAGACATAACATCTTTGATGACAAGGGTGTGAGTACATTATCTGTAAATTTTTGTTCTGAAAGTGAACTACTCCTTTAAGTCATTGCAACTCACAAGTTAAAACAACTAATTTTTATTGTAGTAAGTTCAAATGACTTGTAGTTTTAAGCTGATTTAACTTAAAATTTTAAGGCAGCTGCTGAACTTAGGTTTTTAAGTTGAATCTGGTAAAACCTTTAGAGATGTACTGTATATTTTAGAATAAATATGAACTATACAATCATATTCTATAAAGGTTGTTCTATAAAGACACTTTAGAGTAATTTAAAAAACAAAAACTCCAAGATGCATTGAGAAACGTACCAGCAAAGCTACCTGAAAATATATGCGCAAGTATAGGGCAAAAGCTGCTTTAAATGCAAAGGATGGTCACACCAAATATTGATTTAATTTCCCACTGTGAAAAGAGTCATTGCTCCCTTATATCTCTGAGAGGGAGAAGGAAACAAAACACAAAAGAATGCACACTAGAGAAAAAACATTCCACTGCCCTGTTCAAAAACAAACCAACCAAGAAGTCAAATGCGTAAAATGCTAAAGTATACATTTAAATAACAAAAATAAGTATACTACAAGCTTATTTTATTAAGTATACTTAAGTAAACTTCAAGTATCTTTTAAAGTATACTTTATGCAGTAAGTACATAAATATCAGTGCACTAGTAGTATACTTTTAAGTGTACTATTTCAATACTCCTTGGGACTAAATTGGCCCACTTTCTAGTATATAAAAGTATACTTTAAGTATAACAGTAGTAAACTTTGAGTACACAACTAGTTTACATCTATGTTTTTAGTTTGTAATGCAAGTATACTAAAAGTAAGGTATACTGATAGTTTAGTAATTAAATCCTTTTTATGCATTTTTAGTACACTTTGAAGTATAGTCTCAGTAAACTACTAGCTTAGTAGTTTTATACTGCAAGTACTCGCAAGTTTTCTTTAAGTGAACTTTATATCATACTTTTAAGTATACTACTTTGTCCCTATTTAGGTATTAATTTGTATATATTTAAGATAGCAGGGTATCTGCTTGTAAACAAAAACATTTTATTCTAGCTTCATGCATTCTTTTTTATAAACAATTGAATGTGGGTAAGTTTCATAAATAAATAAACAACATTTTGAACAAAAAGCTAAAAAAAAAAAAAAAGACTATGAATTGGATTAACGATAATTAAAACATAGATGGAGTCAACACCTCAAAGCTTGACAGTCATTATTACCTCTTCATGGGTCAACATTTTATTCCATAACGTTTTACAGTTTTACATATCTATGGTTTTGATGCTGTTTTATGTCTGGTGATTGTGTTAGATTACACGTGGAAGCACCTGTTGTTTCGGATTCTTCTTCACTTGTGTTTTGTAAATTCTGTACAGAAGATGTGTAATAGCGCCCCTAGTGTATAACAATGAAAACACCGATTCTCAGAGCACAAGTATAGCTCAAATACATTTAGACTTTTTCTAAGTTTAAGTCAAGTATACTTAAATGTCATTTTAAGTATATTTCTTTTATTTAAGTATATTTCTACAACGTAGATTGAAAGTATACTCTCCTAGAAGAAGTATACTAATAGCACACTTGAATAAACTTCTTTTTCATAAGGGCACTCCAAAAGAATGACAGTTGGGATGAAGGAAAAGTAACTTAATGAGGTACTTGTGTTGCATGTGATGGTTACCAAAACAAACCTACACAGTTTTAGTTCATGCGAATAGTGTGAAATTTGATCCAATAAAACAAACCCGCAGCAGTGAAAACACATAGCAAAATGGTGTCCACATCAAACCTGTGATAACAGAAGGCAATGGGTCCTGGCTGTGATGACTGGTAACCCATATAACTATTTCAGGTTGGTCCAGTCCAGTTTCACTCTGCTTCGGGTTTCAAAGGGCCTGGAGGTTTTTTCTCAAGTGTTGCAAGGAATCGAATCCTCCCTTGACAAACAAGTCTCCATTAACGAAGTATAAACAAAGTTAAAAATAAATAAGTTTCTCAATGTATAGTGACACACAAAAATAGGACAATGCATTTTTTCACTTGATTAATATTTGACCACTCACTTCTGGATCTGCAGAGTCAACATTTTGCATGGTTTCAGAGTGAACTTCAGATGTACCTCATCACACGACTGTTGCTCAGGTCACCTTTAGGACAATTATAATAACAATTAAGTGAACAAGTTAATACGCCATATCTCACATTTCACACAATCTTTAGCTATCTTTAGTCATACACAAAACAAAGGCAGGAACAGACGAACAATGACGTAGTAAAATGAAAAGTATTTAATAAATCCAACGGGAAACAGGCAGACACAGGAAAACGGAGTGGTAACATTAAAGACCGACAGAGATTGAGGAGAAACCAAGGGGCAACCTCCCGCTCTCTCTATTGAAACCAACACGGAAGTGACTTAAACTGCAATTCATCGACTGGCCGCTAGAGACTGGCTGCAGAAGGGAGTCAGTCCCATTGACTCCCCATGTTAAAATGCCCAACTTCACAGCAGAAAAAAGTATGTTTACAGCCTGGTTCAAAAAATGGTTTTGGTCTATATAGCTAGTTTTGTCCTTCATGTCAACTGTGAGGGGGGTGAATTTTTTTATAACTCATCCGTTTAAGTTATATTAAGCCTTAAAGTTCTGTATAATTAAGGGCGTGGTCACTTGAGTGACAGGGGGATTGCCGCTGCTGTCACCACTGTCGCGCTAGGCGGGCGTGGTTTCAGCAACAAGCTCTACCCACTTCCCGCCTTTTTGCCCATTTTTGATTATCCGGGAGTGACGCGATTCCAAGATGGCGACGGCCGACTCCCGCCCACTTTAGTCTTCAAAATAGCGCTTCAGACTCCTACGGGTGACGTCACGGATACTACGTCCATATTTTTTACAGTCTATGGGAGAAACACACAGCTTAATTACACAGACTGATACAAACACAGGTGCAGACAATGAGGGATGAACCAAAATACACAGAGCAGTGGGGAGAGATGATGGGAGAAACCAAGCTAAATAGTCCGGGGGTGTGACATTACCTCCCCCTCCTGGAAGGCGTGTCCTCACGCCGACAAACAGGGAAAAACAAACTGTACAAAGTTTTAGGAGGGGGCATAGGTGGAGGACGGACTCCTGGGAGGAGGGCAAAAGATGGAGTCCAGGGTGGTGACAGAGTAGTCCATGTAGGTGATGACAGAAGGAGGAGCCAAGGAGGTGACAGGAGGGGGCTGGAGCAGGAGGAGTCAGGTGTGACCCAGAACGCAGCCATGATGGAATGTCATGGTGGAGCCGATGGAGGGAGGAGCCATGGTGGAGGGAAGGCTGACGACTCCATGGGGCCGACCGATGGAGGCGGAGCAGGTGGTGGTAGCGCCCGAGGCGGAGACGGAAAGCCGATGGTCATGGGCGACACCGAGGATCCGGAGGGCCAAGGCGGAACCCAAGGCTCTGGCGACCAAGGCGGAGATGGAGGTCCGGAGGTCCGCGGCAGAGCCGGAGCGACAGAGGACCGAGGCTGTGCCCGCGGGAGGGAGGAGGTCCACAGAGCCGGTGGGACGGAGCGACGAGGCACAGCCGGAGGAATAGAGTCCAGAGGCGGTGGAGCTGGTGGACCGACGGCCGACGGCGGAAACGAGGGAGCAGAGAGCCGGGGTGGAGCCGCAGGGTCGGAGGGCCGAGGCGGAGTCCAGGACTCTGAGGCTGGAGGCGATGGAGACTGGCAGACCCGCGGCGAACCCACCGCACAGATGGTGGGCTGACGGTGAGCAAGGGGACAGACAGAAGACAGCGGGGATTCTGGAAGGCTGGGCGGAACCAGCAGAGATTCAGGACGGCTGGACGGAACCAGCGGAGATTCAGGCATAGACAGAAGAGGGAGGGTGGGTGGGAAATCCAGGCAGACAGATATTTCCGTGACAAAGTCTATTAAGTCCCCAGAGTTGTGCTCATGCTCACCCCCAGTGGTGGTTCAGTGGACAGGGCTCTCTACCGCCCTCTCTTGCTCCACGAAGCACTCCACCGTCGCAGATGTAGTGGCCGGCTCTCGCACCTGGTCGGAAGTTATGAACCCGTTGGCGCTCCATACTGCTGTCGCGCCGGGCTCGGGCTTCCCGTCTACGATGGGCTCAGGCTCGAAATCCGTTGGTCGGGGTGGCTGGCTGGACTCTGGGTCTGGAGTGACACTGACAAGGTTCTCCTGGGAACTTCGGTCTTTCTGTCAGGTTTCAGGCAGGAACAGACGAACAACGACTTAGTAAAATGAAAAGTATTTAATAAATCCAACGGGAAACAGGCAGACACAGGAACACGGAGTGGTAACATTAAAGACTGACAGAGATTGAGGAGAAACACACACCTTAATTACACAGACTGATACAAACACAGGTGCAGACAATGAGGGATGAACCAAAATACACAGAGCAGTGGGGGGAGATGATGGGAGAAACCAAGCTAAATAGTCCGGGGGTGTGACAATATAGAGTGGTTGCACCTGTTGGTTTCACAAATTTTGAATGTGCGTTGATGGTTTGAATGATGGTATTTATTGCCATTCCCTCATTAGGAAATTATTAGGAAATGATATTGATGAAAAAACAAATTTAGATTTCAGTTTTAAAGGGATAGTTCACCCAAAAATGAAAATTTGATGTTTATCTGCTTACCCCAGGGCATCCAAGATGTAGGTGACTTTGTTTCTTCAGTAGAACACAAACACAGACTTTTAACTCAAACTGTTGCAGTCTGTCAGTCATATAATGGTGGTCAATGGGAACCAAACCTTTGAAAGTAAAAAAAAAACATGCACAGACAAATTCAAATTAAACCTTGCGGCTTATGACGATACATTGATGTCCTAAGACACGAAACGATCGTTTTTTTGCGAGAAACTGAACAGTATTTATATAATTTTTTACCTTTGATACACAGCAATGTCCAACTGCCGATAAGTTACCTGTGTACACGCTCTGGCGTAGTATACGCAAACGCCGGAAGGGGAAATCTGTGAAAAATCAACAGTCCCGGATGAGTTCGCTTAGCAAACTTAATCTTTTAGCTTTAAGTCGGTTAGAACAATCAGGATAAGTGCAAGTAATTACGTTATCATTTTGAATAGCCGCTATACCCACAATCTCTGTGCACTGTGTAAACAATGAGTGTCGTATACACGCAAATGATCACTTCCGGTGTTTGTGTATACTACGCCAGAGTGCGTACACATGTAACGTGCCGGATGCTGAGCTTGCCCTCAGGACAGCTGGACATTGCTGTGTATCAAAGGTAAAAAAAAATATATAAATACTGTTCAGTTTCTCGCAAAAAACGAGCCGCAAGGTTTAATTTGGATTTGTCTGTGCATGTTTTCTTACTTTCAAAGGTTTGGTGCCCATTGACTTATATGACTAACAGACTGCTACGGTTTGAGTTAAAAATCTTAGTTTGTGTTCTACTGAAGAAACAAAGTCACCTACATCTTGAATGCCCTGGGGGAAAGCAGATAAACATTGGGTGAACTATCCCTTTAAACTGGAAGGTATACATTTAAAAGAAAAAAAATCTTTCCAGTGTTCCTTTAGCCATTGGTTTTTGGAGATGACAATTTCAAGATGTCAACTGGAAAGAGAACTTTAAGGTCTCCAGATGTTTTTGTATCACAAAAATTAGAGAGGTATCATTCAAGATTGCTCATCGTGTTCCTCCTGTAAAGAGGAAAATTAGAGTATTGTCCATTTATTTTATGATTGCATTCATACAAAATTAATTTGGTGTGATTTTCTTTTTTGTTAAAGTACTAATTGAATCGCAACTCAAATAGGAGATTTTATTTTTTATGAATATATTGTTGGGCTTAGAATTTGGTATATTGTGAATTTACTCATATGGAAAATTCTTTATTGACCAATGTAAATGGGAAGTGAAAAAACATAATTTTAATCATGTTAAAATAGAAATACGTCACTACCTGTATATGTTACTGAAACAAGAAATAACAAAGCGAAAAAAAAATGTAAATTACTTTAAAGCATTAAATCTATTCTTTGAATAATTTGTAATTATTTATAGTTGTTTACAGACATGTAATTTTCTTATTGCTGTCACGGAGCAGGCAGGAACACACGAACAACGACGTAATAAAATTAAACGTATTTAATAAATCCAATGGAATGCAGGCAGACACAGGAACACAAGGAGGTAACATCAAAGACCGACAGAATGCAGGGGAAAACACACACCTTAAATAGACAGACTGATTACAAACATCCAGGTGACAACAATGAGGGAGAAACCAAAACACTCAGAACTGCGGGGGAAAATGGGAGAAACCAACATGAAAGTCCAGGGGTGTGACAATTGCTTTTTCTTTTTATTGTTTTTTGTTTATTATTGTATTTGATGTATGTTGTATGTTCTTTGTTCTAAAAATTGCAATTAAAAAAAGAAAAATAGAGGGCTCTGCAAACGGTCACTATTGGGCCTGCATAACGTTTTTACAAAAACAAAAACAAAGAAAAATGAAAGAAAGATGGAAATCTTTTCAAAAGACTGATATTATTTGGTACTCTCCTTGGATTGGAAACAGGCAAATAAAAGACACTCTCTTAAGTTACTTATGTCTGTGCTACTTTTTGCATATTAAAAACACCATTTGCTGAGTTTTCTCACCTGTTACTAATGAAACATTAAATTCTTCCAATCCCACTTTGTAATAACAGGAAATGCGCAAACTACGAGCCATTTCACAGATAAGACCAATTTTGAGTTCTCTGTTTTCCTTAAACAGATATCAGTAGAGCACATGGCACTCATCGCTACCTGATTAGATTTGCAAATGAAGGAGATCTGCTCTTTACCTAGCACGAAATGAAAACTCTGCAAAAGTCATTAGCAAAAGTCATTTGCTAGTTTTGGTTTCAGGGAAAAGACAAATGAGAATAAACAGAGCAAATGAATACTTCCTCCTCTCATCATAATGGTAGTTTCAACCCAATACTTGCTTGCTTTTAAAAACTAAATTCAGAGCAAAATGTAATAGCAAAATAAATACAAATTTTGATGGCAACCTGAAACCTTGATTTTTTTTTTTTTTTAATAGACAGGGGTGTATAGCTAACAGAATCTTTTAACTTAATTTTAGCATTATTTGGAGGTATTAAAGCTTGAATATGCCTATTAATGAGACTTGAATATTTAATCTCAATTATTTTATTTTAACATTTTACTCAATTTCACCTTTAAAGAAAAAGTTCACTTTCACAGAAATTTACAGATAATGTACTCACCCCTTGTAATCCAAGATGTTCATGTCTTTCTTTCTTCAGTCGTAAGGAAATTGTTTTTTGAGGAAAACATTTCAGGATTTCTCTCCATATAATGGACTTCTATGGTGCCCTCGAGATTGAACTTCCAAAATGCAGTTTAAATGTGGCTTCAATGTGGCAGCGGTTATTTTCTAAAAAAAAAAAAAAAGTATATAAGTAAAAGTATATAAATTGTAAATGTTTTTAGAAAATAACCAATCGTTTCACCAAATAAGACCCTTCTTCCTCAGCTGGGATCATTTAGAGGCCTTTGAAGCTGCATTTAAACTGCATTTTGGAAGTTCAAACTCGGGGACACCATAGTAGTCCATTATATGGAGAGAAATCCTGAAATGTTTTCCTCGAAAAACATAATTTCTTTATGACTGAAGAAAGAAAGACATGAAAATCTTGGATTTTTGAAGTTAATATTGAGAAAATCGCCTTTAAAGTTGTGCAAATTAAGTTCTTCGCATTGCATATTACTAGTCAAAAATTAAGTTTTGATATATTTATGGTTGGAAATATTACAAAATATCTTCATGAAACATAATTTGATCATTTTGACCCATACAATGTTTTTTTTTTTTTTTGGACATTGCAACAAAACCTGTGCTACTTAAGACTGGTCTTGTGGTCCAGGGTGAAATCATAATGATCTATCAAAAACTTTAAAACATTTGCACTCATTTTTTCAAAAGCTACTTAATAAAAGTTTGCTTAACTTTTATGTTTATAATAGATTGTTCCTCACATAGTAGAGAATTTCTTTGTTTTCATGCCTCTAATTAAATACAGCGAGCAATCCACTCACAAAATAATATACACACACACACACACACACACACACACACACACACACACACACACACACACACACACTCACACACACACACGCACACTCACACACACACACACACACACACACACACACACACACACACACACACACACACACACACACACACACACACACACATACACATACACATACACACACAAACAAAGACGTATTAAGGACTTTTCAGTATTAAGGACTTTTGGGGTTGTGTAACGTGAGACTAATGTGCGTGAAACATGCGTGTGACGTTAGACAGTCTCGTGATGATCTGCTCTTGATTCTGATTGGCTGCTACTGGATCCGTCACTGGCCGTGTGCCGAGTGAACTGTGCCCCGATTGGCTGGTTCGGTTCGACTGAATGGATTGGGTCATTTTTCGTGACTGGTGGTGAAATGGTGTGCCGGCTGGACAAGAACTGAACTGGCTAGGTTAGGTGTCTTAAACACAGCTTGAAGCAAAAAGGTTACAGGTAAAACCTGCGCACTGGTTTCCACTTAACTCCAGCGGAGAAGCGACTGAAACCGCGTGAATATGGGCGAAGGAACTGAGAGCTCAGTGAAAAGAGACAATCAGGACATGAAGGATGAAAATACTCGCACACCGGATGATAGCGGTGTGAAATATTACAGACGCGCGGAGGTTCAAGCTCACAACGTGAGCAAAGAAGCATGGCTCATCATTCACGATAAAGTTTACGATATCACAGATTTCATGGAGGAGGTAAGGGGGTTGGAGTTACATCATGTCCTCCACATCACACCTGATACAACTGCTTAACCATACAACACTAAATCCTGCAGGATTCTACTTTTTCTGTTGTTTATATATCTTAAGTACGGTCTAGGCTTATGCGTTTTTAGTTGGTGTGTCTTTAGACTCGAAAAACAAGCTGCTGACAAGATCATAATAGTTTCGGTGGCCCAATTAGTGAGTTAGCATAACAGTTACTAGATTCAGTGCAGTAAAAAACACTCTGAAGGGCTAAACGAGCTAACGTTAACTCTCTACGGAAATATTTATTATCCAAACATGTAACGTAGGAAGGCTCTGCATGGTTAGATATTAGCCACGTAACGTTAGCTGCTCGGCTAGCCTGACCATGCTGAGCTGTCATGTTGAAATGAACGATTCCCGCTGAGTTTCATCTCCGACACGTGATCAAAGTTGTATTTCCCTTCAAATCCTGTCTCTTGTTATTACGTTTAGAAGAAATATACAACCTACATTTCTTTGTTTTCATTTCTGTATGTCTGACGTAACTAACGTTACGGTGTTCTGTGAAACCCAGCAAGTCGGGAACTGAATCTTTTTTGAGAATCAAGAATCACTCGATTCCGATTCTATAATTAACAATATTTGAGTAATTTTGGGGAATTAATATTTTTAGTCCAAAAAAAAAAAAACGTTTAGATGCGGTATATATGCAGTTAAGACAACTGCACCCTTTATTAAAAAATACAAAATGTACAAAAACATGCTTAACTTGTTTGTTAAATAATGCCTTATTTATAAAATACGTATACATATTACAATTAAACTGTATAATGTTGTCATATAAACAACTAGTTACTACTAGCTTTAAGTACAACATAACAGTAACAGGTCTTTCGAGTTAGACTAGGACTAGGTGATCGTTTGTGAATCAGTAGAAGAGTCAGATTTTTCAATAATGGCTGCAATTAAGAAATGTTTAATTTAATGAAAAGGAGTCACTTGCTTGAGAATCGTCTGCTTGGACTTTATTTTGGTTCATCAAAAGAGAATCAGAATCTGAATTAAATAGAATGCAATAGTCGGCTTCCCAAAGTAAAAAGTCTTCATAGAAGAAACCCTTTTTTAGACGGATCTACTGACAAAAACTAAACCAATCCAATCATTAACTTTCTCTTTATTGACCACATGCACATGAAAGTGTGATATCAGTATTGAACAGCCAATCAAATGCCTTGAAACTGTGATTTAGTTCTTGCAAAATAGTTCCCACAGAAGAGATTCACTGCCAAAGATTCAAAGATTGAAAAAAAAAAGAAGAATTAAAACTAGGACTGCAAAACGATTAATCGCATTCAAATTGAAAGTTTATGTTTACATACTATATGTTTGTGTACTGTCTGTGTATATTTATTGTTTGTATATATATATATATATATAAATGCACACAAATATGTATTAAAAATGTATGTGTATTTATACTTGTATATAATATTTTAGTTATATATGTTTATATAGCATGTAGTACGTAAACATAAACATTTTTTTGTGAATATGATTCATCGTGATTATTTCTTTTAATACTTTAGATTTTTCAATCTTTTAATCTTTTTTTTTTTGTTACGTTTTTTTTAAGTAATTAAAGTTTTGCAGCCCTAAGTAAAACACATTTACACTGCAAGATGAAAAGAGTTCTCCATGAAAGGGGACAACTTAAAAATCTATTTTTTAAGTGTATGACTCTAAAGCGTATTTATTTAGCATTTTACCTGTGTATATATTTATTAATTAAACTAAAAGCTTAACAATAGCTAGTAAACTAAAATGGCTAGTGTAATGAATTAAAGGAATAATAATCATAAAAAAATAATTATAATGAACAATCAGCACTAAAACCCAGACTGTTATATTTAAAAGTGTTTTATGTAGTGCACTTTAATTTGGAGCAAACTTTATTGTCTCAGAGATGTGTTACTTTGCTCAAAGCTGATTTTCAGTTTGAGATCTCTAAAACAGAACATAACCTACTTCAGAGCAGGTTAGCCATTGAACGTAAGCCACTATGATGAACACCACTAAAACCAGAACCACTTTTTCATGGTGCCTAAAACCCAGTGTTGGTGCAAACTAACCTGAAACTTACCTGGCTAGCCAGAAAACCGGTTTTTCCAGTATAGGCCTTAGTTGAAAAACTACATTACCCATAATTCTGCAAACAAATCTCCACCAATCAAAGAATCATGATAAGCTAATTGCACCTGAAGAACAGCAGGCTTTTATGAAGCACTGCGAATGACACAAGAGAATCAGTTTTTCCATACTCTCAAACTATTTAAATACTTGTAAATATAGGCTATGTGTATTTTGCAGTAAACGTGAAATATAATTTTTCTGTATAATCAACATCTTTAAATCTCTATATATATCTGCACCACTTTAAATTTCATTCGCAATACTTCATGGGATTGTAGTTCTGTCCCCATTAAAGCTGTTAAGGACGCTATTTCCAAGTACACTGCCAGTCAAAAGTTTTTGAACAGTAAGATTTTTTTAATTTTTTTTTTTTTTAATAAGTCTCCTCTGCTCACCAAACCTGCATTTATTTGATTCAAAGTACAGCAAAAGTTGTTATATTTAGAAATATTTTTACTATTTAAAATAACTGTATTCTATTTAAGTATATTTTAGAATGTAATTTATTCCTGTGATCAAAGCTAAATTTGTAACATTTTGTTATTATTATTATCAATAATTAAAACAATAGTTCTTTTACTTAGGATTGTTTGGTGAATTGAAAGGGTGAGGGGGACTATTAATAGAAATTAATACTTTTATTTAACAAGGATGCTTTAAATTGATCAAAAGTGATGATAAACAAAAGATTTCTATTTCAGAAAAATGCTGTTCTTCTGAACTTTCTATTCATCAAAGAAACCCAGAAAGAATTCTGCTTAGCTGTTTTCAACATAATAATAAAAAAATTTTTTGAGCAGCAAATTAGAATATTAGAATGAGTTCTAAAGGATCATGTGACTGGAGTGATGATGCTAAAAAAATCAGATTTGAAATCACAGGAATAAATGACATTTTAAAATATATTTAAATAGAATACAGTTATTTTAAATGGTAAAAATATTTCAAAATTGTACTGTTTTTGCTGTACTTTGGATCGAATAAATGCAGGCTTGGTGAGCAGAAGAGATTTCTTTAAAAAACTCTACACACCTTACTGTTTAAAAACTTGACTGGTAGTGTGTGTGCATATGTTCTGATTTACCTGCTTGCTAGTTCATGGTTTATAAGTTTTTAATGATGGTTAAACCCTTATGAAAAAAAAATCATATCACACTCCAGTAACCGAAATTGCGTGGGCACTAATACACCACAAGAACCGGTTCTTAGATCCTAACCCTTGCATTAAAATATTTTTGTACAAAAGGCTTTCACAAAACTCTTGATGCTAGTTGCCAGAGTGAGATGCTTTCACACTATTGTGTAACATAATCTTGGAAACTGTAAAAAGAGATTAGAGGTTGAATGTTGTGCAACAGATGTCATCAGATATATGGAGGAGTGCAGCTGGTGTCCAGAGTATGTAAACCTTTGACGTCTTTTCTTCGACAGCATCCAGGAGGTGAAGAGGTTTTGCTGGAGCAAGCAGGTGCCGATGCAACAGAAAGCTTTGAGGATGTGGGTCATTCCACAGATGCCAGAGAGATGCTGCAGCAGTATTACATCGGGGAACTGCATATGGTAGTGCTTGCTGTTTTTTGTATAGGTTTATTAGTTTAAAGTTGAGCCAAGAAAGCATTTTGCTTCTTGTGCATGACATTTTAATGAAAATAATCACCTAGTCTAGGACTGCAACAAAAAATTATTTAATAATTGATATGTCTTTGATTAATCTCATTAAAAAAGCCTTATTATTATTATTATTATTAGTGCAGGAAAATATATATATACTGAAAATATGTACATGTGTATATTTATATTCATATTATACATAATACACGCAAATATATTATGAACACAAAATATTCGGATCCACACTTCAAAAATCGACCTGAAATAGTAGACCACCCAGGGACTTTTGGCATACTCCAACACAGGGACAACGACTGAAGTTGCAAACATGGTTTGCTTTATTTACAGTTGTGAGTAAATAAAAACAACCAACCATCAAAAGAAAGCAGAGATATATACAGTTATATACAATGTATATAAAAATAAAAGAAAGAAAAACAAACCACGGGAGGGAAGGAACACAAGCGGTGCTAAACCAAAGATAATAACAAAATCAAACACATGCTAAGCCTCTAAACTAACTGAAAATAAAAATAAAATAAAAGTCTTCAGCGTAACACACGCCCTAATTAATGCTATGCTTGCTAACAAACATACATACATTGAGTAGCACCCGCTTCTTACCTAAGGTGTCTATCAGTACAGAATCTGTGAATGGAATACTTCTGGGTTGTTAAAGCGTAGCTTAATTTGGATATAACTCAATAACAATCAAAGGCAAATTAGCAAACTACACACAACAAAGTACTAGGGCCACATACAAGGGGGTTAAATTAAAACCCGCCAACACAAAAGTCTCCAAGCCCCTCCTCTTCCTGTCCCTGAAGCAGCTTAAGTCACAGCTCACAGTCCATGATTGGTTCCAATGCAGCAACTCAACCAGCCAATTGCAACGACTACATTTGGAGGGAAAGCAGAGAACGAATAACAAAAGGAAGTGGGAGGGAACAACAGAAGCAAAACCCTTGACATGTAACAGTCTGCATTTAAAGTCAACACCAGAGGCGTTTAGTTAGGATTAAAGGGATAGTTCACCCAAAAATGAAAATTATTTTGAAAAGGTGACTTTGTTTCTTCAGTAGAATACAAACGAAGATTTTTAACTCAAACCGTTGCAGGCATATAATGGCAGTGAATGGGCAACAAACCGTTGAAAGTAAAAAACAAAAACAAAAAAACACTCACAGACAAATCCAAATTACACCCTGCGGTTCGTGACAATACATTGATGTCCTAAGACACGAAACAATTGGTTTTTGAGAGAAACTGAACAGAATTTGTATAATTTTTTACCTTTGATAGACAGCAATGTTCATCTGTCCTGAGCATGAGCTCAGCATCCGGCTCGTTGCATGTGTACGCGCTCTGGCGTAGTATACGCAAACGCCGGAAGGGGAAATCGGTGAACAGTCAACAGTCCTGGATGAGTTCGCGCAAGCAAACATAATCTTTTCACTTTAAATCTGTTTGAAAAATCAGGATAAACGCAAGTAATTACCATTTTGAATAACCGCTACACCCACAATCTCTGTGCTCTGTGTAAACAATGAGTGTCGTATACACGCGACACATCGCTTCTGGTGTTTGCCTATACTACGCCAGAGCGCGTACTAGGGCTGTGCGATATGGACAAAAGAAACCTGTCACGATTTTCTTGAACAGTATTGCGATTTCGATTTTAATCACGATTTTGACACAGACATGTTTTACAGTGTGAATCTAAAATATTTTTTTTAAAGGAAAACAATTAGATCTTTATCAAAGACCTGTAACATGTCTCTAAAGAAGGCAGAAAAAAAAATCACCTAGCAGGTGAAAAAAAGTTAGGAGCACCAAAAAAAATGTAGGCGCACCCAATTTCTTTTTAGTAATGCACTGATCTTGATTCTTCATGGCTGATTCTGACTGCAGATGTTTTACAAGCACATGATCAAAGTAGGCTACTCTTTCAATATTCAAAGCATGAGACTTGAATTTTTCAAGCATGATACAGAACTATAGACAACTGCACAATATATTTTTATAGTCCACATACTAATAACTGCCTAGATATTTTATGTAGCCTAATTTGCGCGCATTGAGGAGTCGCTCTCTAAACGCGGGATATTAAAATTGCTTTTGAATGCGCGTCCGCGTTTTACTTTTGGTTTCGTTTTAACGATCTCGCGAGACTCTCAAAGGCGCTGAGCGTGCATTCTACAATAAAAGAGATTATTGTAACAAAACCATTTGAAATATGAGAGGACACAAACAGGATTTTGAAAAGCATGTCCCCAGTGAAAATTACGCCCCTGTGTGAATGGAACTCTGCCGCTGAGTTATCATCTGATGTGGATGAATGCCGCGTTGTACAGTAACGTATATGGACACGGAGGCGCCAGAATTGTATCTGACAGAATGTACGCTATAGCACGAAATATATTATAGTTCTTCAAAAGCGGTTTGTTGAGACCTTTTATTTTTCACAATCGAAAGAGAGAATGGCGAACCTGTCACTGTATCAGCTCACAGCAGTCTGTGCAGTATTTAGCCTAGCGAAAGTTTTGTAAAGAAATGAAACCAAGTCGGACCACAACAGTTTCTCGCACTCGCACGAATGGTCCCAAATATAATTTCAGGTCACGCAGATTAAATTTTGGGAGCATATGCGACCAAAACGTTCACAGTTTCGAGCCCTGCCTAGTAAAGGTAGAACAGAATGTCTTTAGAACAGACCTATGGCAAAAAGTAAGTATGTGTGTGCGTATGCGCGTGCGTGTGTTTGAAAAAACAACAACCC
The DNA here is from genome assembly GCF_049309525.1 of Garra rufa. Lineage (NCBI taxonomy): Eukaryota > Metazoa > Chordata > Actinopteri > Cypriniformes > Cyprinidae > Garra > Garra rufa. The sequence continues at coordinate 8,086,531 of NC_133363.1, read as the reverse complement.
AGACCACAGTGTCCCACATAAAAACAATTAGAACACTGACAGAGTCTAGCTGCTTTCTGCTAAGAAAACCAGCGTGACCATTTCTGGTTTCAAGCATGAACGTTGGCATGTTCTTGCTCTCTGTTTGGGAGCGCTGTGTTGTGATCAGTTCAAATAGCATGCTGCGGGAAAAGTATCAGTCGAGTGCGTGCTGTAAGGCGATTTAGAAATCGTGCATGTTCACATCGCGATTTCCATACGATTTCAATTAATCGCACAGCCCTAGCGCGTACACGTAATGTGCCGGATGCTGAGCTCGCATCAAAGGTAAATAATAATATAAATACTGTTCAGTTTCTCAAAAACCGATCGTTTTGTGTCTTAGGACATCAGTGTATCGTCACGAGCCGCAGGGTGTAATTTGGATTTGTCTGTGCATGTTTTTTTTTTACTTTGAAAGGTTTGGTGCCCATCCACTGCCATTATATGCCTAACAGACTGCAACGGTTTGAGTTAAAAATCTTTGTTTGTGTTCTGCTGAAGAAACAAAGTCACCTACATCTTGGATGCCCTGGGGGTAAGCAGATAAACATCACATTTTCATTTTTGGGTGAACTGTCTCTTTAAGACTTGGCTTTCTGCAGACCAGTCAAGTTCTTTCACACTGAGTGATTCAATCATTTCTCATTGAACCTCGCCTAATAGACAGAGGCATTATCATGATCGAATAGAAAAGGCTCCTGTCCAAACTGTTGCTGTAAAATTAGAAGCACGCAATTAACAAGAATATCATTATATGCTTAAACATTAGGATTTGTACCCATGGAAATGACTACAATAGTCAAACCTGTTCATTAGAATGGGGTGCCCCAATACTTTTGGCAATATAGTGTATTATGGATTAAAAACTTTAATGCCTATTTTTCTGTTTCAGGATGATCGAAAAAAAGAATCAAAAAAGGTAAATGTATATAAATATAAATACAAACCTACCTTGACCTTTGTAACTGATGCGTTAACATTTTGACTGTCATGTAAAAGTTGTTACGGTTTGTTAATGTTTGCTCGCTTTATCACTTTTCTCTTCTAGGAAGTTTACATCACAACTTCCAAAGACTCCAGGTAAGAATTCAGCCTATGTTCTGTGTAAACTACAGTACTCCTGTTTGGTTTGCTTGTTTTTTTTTTTTAAAAAGACTGTTTGTGTTTTACTCAGGTCATGGACCACCTGGTTAATTCCAGCCATAGCTGCTGTACTTGTGGGCGCCATGTACCGTTACTACATGTTGGAGCACAGATCCTCCTGAACTCTTGTGAATTTTGTCACCGGTATATATTTCTCTTGTCTGGAGGCCTTGACTTGTTCGATTGAGTGAGTCTTCAAGATCACTCTCTAAACTTCTGCTCATCCTTTTTTTTTCTGTAGTTTCCACTCAATTTCTATTTGGAAAAGGTCCAAAGCCCATTGGCTCACTTTTTCCTTTTTTTTTTTTTCTACGAGAATTCACAGTTCTGTTTAATCTGCAGGACTTAACCTGCAGCATTACCTGGTCACACATTCTGATATTGGATTGTCACGCTTTTTTACAAATGTACGTGGAAATGACTTCAACTCCTTTAAATTAATCTAGAGTGTAGTTGGAAAGATCAGGGCCCTTTGGGCCAGATTTTGTTTACTGGTTTTAATTTGCTGATCATTTTGACGAATCACATGTCCACAGCCTTCACATAGCTGCTAGTTGATGTTTGTCAGTGAATTGCCTTGGGTTTATTACCTAAGGATTTTGACCAAATGATTCAAGTGGAGTTGAAAGATACATCTTCAAGAGAATAGCATGGAGTCATGCTATTAAAAAGGAATTGCTGTTTTAAATACAACATGATTTAAAGGGATAGTTCTCCCAAAAATGAACCGTCAAACAGACAAGGATTTTCTTTATTGGGTGAACTATCCCTTTAAGGAAGACTCGAAAATATTGTCATAGTTTTAAATGTTGTCATATCACTTTTGCATGACTGTTGTCATTCAACATCAGACAACGTGCAATTGCTGAAATGTAGAATAGAGTTACAGTCATACAGTGCTTTAACGTTAGATATGTATGCTTTTTTCTTACAATGAAGATTTCTATAGTCTGGTACGTGTATCTGCAAACTTGAAATTGACTCCATTATTCAGCCTTTTTGTAATGATGCATTTGAGGGATGTTTAAATGTTTTTTCGGTGAGAACACATTAGTTTTGGGAAGTGTTTGATACTTGAACTGTTGTACAGCTTGTAGAGTACCTGTTCATATGTTCATTATGCATATGCTTCTCTAACGAATTGTTCTTAGCATTTCAAGCACTTGCATGTATATTCTAGCTCTACTGGCTTTAGCTAAAAGGACAGGTCATAAAAAAATCATTATATGCAAGTGTTGCCTTTAACATTCAATGTTCAAAAATAAGTAAACCAAAATGTCTACTTTTGTTTGCTTCTTTTCTGTACTTCTGTTATTAAATCTTGCATTTCTTTTCCAAAAAATAATGCATTTAAATAGTTTTCAATGCAACACACTGAGTCATTATTATGCATTTATATAGTCATATATAAATAATCTTTTGTTTTGATTTCTTGCCATGTGTCTTGTTAGTCATATTTGCCTTTTAAAATCATTTGACGTTCCTGCCCCAAGAATTGTGCAAATCAATTATTTTCAACGTGTTTAGCTTTGTCTAACAATTGATGTTCAGATGTTCATGTTTGTGTGCATTTTCTATGTATAGATATTGATGACATTGTCAGGTTTTCATTGGTTTACATATAATTTAATTGTAGTGGGGAAAAAACGTAGTCCTGAATCTGAAGCCCTATCTGCTCATTTAGTTCAACAACTAGAAAAGATCAAGCCCTTTTATTATTGCTAAGATACATGTCATGTATTTAATTAAAAATAATAATTTATCTGTCAGATTAGGACTATCTGTGGTATGTCATCGTGAATACGACTGATTTACTGAATCAGTGTGTGTTTGTTAAAGGTTTCAATAAATGATTCAAAATGCAAAAATATTTGTGCTGTAATCATTCTCTGTATGTTGTATTTTAAATTTTAGACAAAATTAGGGAGATGCATTTGAATTTAAAACAGGTATGTATTAATGCTAAAGCGTTTATGGATGGTTCAAAGTACAGACGTGTTTGACAGTGCATGTCTTGGGTGTTTTTTTCTGTATACTAATGAATGAAATTCATCAGGGTAAGACATGCAAGTATCTTCTGTAGATTCTGAATGGCAGTACTAAATGAAATAAATATAACATTTATGCAAAATAAGAAAAAAATACACATCTTCATTTGGTTCAAAAGTTTACACCCCTGGTTCTTAATGCATAGTTTTTCCTTCTGAAGCATCAGTGAGCATTTAAACCTTCTGTAATAGTTTCATGTGAGTCCCTCAGTTGTCCTCAGTGTCAAAAGATGGATCTCAAAATCACAAAAGTCGTTGTTGGAAAGGGTTCAAGTACACAGAAATGCTAAAAAAACTGACATTTTGTGGGACCTGAAGCTATTTACTGAAGAAAACCAGGCAGTTTAACTGTTCAGGACAAAGGATTTTTATAAATTCAACTATTGTTTTCTCTTGTGGACTATATGTGAACTTAACAAAGTACTAAGTACTAAAAAACTAAGTACTAAAAAAAAAACACGCATTTTGTATGATCCCTCTTATTTTGGTAAAATAATTAACATTTTGCAGATTCTCCAAGGTGTATGTAAACTTTTGAATTCAACTGTTTCTGTAAGAGCCTCTGCAGCATAGAAAAATAATAATTTGTGTGGTTCTGTGGTTTCAAACTTTTTTTTAAGAAAAGAAAAAAAAAGAATAAACAAGCACTTAGCTTGGTGTTATCACTACATTTTCAATAAGCTTCATAAATCTAAAACTTCATAAAAATCCAAAATTTTGCTGGTTAGGTGCATGGAAAAAGGAAAACAAATGTTAGATTATCTTGAGCAATTTTTGCTTATTAGTATGGATGAATTGGATCATCGAAGGTCAGCAGCAAAGACATCGGTTAAATTGATTAAATACATAAAGTTTATTTGTATTTAACATATTTAATTATTGCAGTAACGGGCATTACTTATTTGAAAAAAGGAACTTAGTTATTAGTTATAGTTATTGTCAATCAAAAAGTAATGCGTTACTTTACTAGTTACGTGGAAAAAATAATATTACGTATTATTACGTAACTTGCGTTACTTGTAATGCGTTACCCACCACTCTGCCAATAAACATATCATTTTGACAAATTCAACAGATTCGAGTCACAGATATGAACCAAATACTTCATCACAACCAGCATCTCCTTACCAACTCCCAAACTGTAGTTTCATAGTTTACAAACGTATTATACGTTTTTCTAATGCTGTGTGATTCAGATTGACTGAATCGTTTGCAAGAATCGGTTCACACGAGTGATTCATTCGGGAATCGGATGGGACGTCACCGAGACACCGACGACATCACTAGGCTGTGAATGCTGGGATAGTAATGGCGCCTTACTGTACACATTGTTGATGTTTACCGCTATGCTACTCCATTTAGTAATTTTATTATAGTATATATTAGCACTGTGTGGAAAATAGGTTTGAGAAACTTATATGACTAGCTTCTGAGGATATCGTCAAAGGTAAGCCCGTTTTTTCTCTTATGAATGAGTAGTGCCACAGTATCGCTTTACATTAACAAACATAAACAGATTTATCATGTACATCATCGAGCGTTTTATCAATCAGCTACATTCCAGTCTATGTCTTATAAACGTAAATATCTAAGTTTTTTATATATATAACGGCTGCGGTCGATTTCTGATAAGATTGCTATATAATCAGTTCAGTTATTAATGCTTTTTAACATCAAGAAATGTAACGTTACTGTGACAAACAAAATACAACAGTCAGTTACAACTGTTTTTGTTTATATTTTAAGACCAAATGTGACATACGAATATAGGATCTCTTTCAACATTATATTATATTTTAGAGTTGAAGAATCTAAAATTATAATCAATTTTATTATTATTTTTTGACATTGGTGGCTAATACCTATACCTCCATGACTAATGCTAGACTAGCTGACTAACTGATATGGTGACAGGAACTATCAGTTTGCCCCTTGAATTGTTTAGTGGCATTTTAAATACTTAAAGGAGTAGTTCACTTTTAGAACAAAAATGTATAGATAATGTACTCACTCCCTTGTTATCCAAGATGTTCGTGTCTTTCTTTCTTCAGTCGTAAAGAGATGATGTTTTTTGAGGAAAACATTTCAGGAGTTCTCTCCATATAATGGACTACTATGGTGCCCCTGAGTTTGACCTTCCAAAATGCAGTTTAAATGCAGCTTTAAAGGGCTCTAAATGATCCCAGCCGAGGAAGAAGGGTCTTATCTAGCGAAACGATTGGTTATTTTCTAAAAACATTTACAATTTATATACTTTTTAATCTGAGTACACACAGAGCTTGATAAGACAAGCATTTGAGGTTAAAAAGTATACAAATTGTAATTTCTTTTAGAAAATAACTGATCGTTTTGCTAGAGAAGACCCTTCTTTCCTCGGCTGTGATCGTTTAGAGTCCTTTGAAGCTGCATTTTAAAAGTTCAAACTCGGGGGCACCATAGAAGTCCGCTATATGGAGAGAATCCCTTAAATGTTTTCCTGAAAAAACATAATTTCCTTACGACTGAAGAAAGAAAGACATGAACATCTTGGATGACAAGGGGGTGAGTACATTATCTGTAAATTTTTGTTTTGAAAGGGAACTATTCCTTTAATGTACATTTTCTAGTTTTTACTTATCATAAATCACATTTAATCATATTAATGTCATGTTTTATCAGCATTTATCTACTTAGATCATATTTTTGCCCTAATTGGTACCTTTTGGCTGCCTCTTTTAGATACTTCACCAGAAATCCATCAGCTGAGTGCTGTGGTCAAGACCTGAACAGAGATGGAAGATGATTCCTCCCTGCATCGACTGGAAGGGAGTGACCCCAGCGTACAAGTTGGGGGGCTGATAGTGAAAAAGAAGAACGCTGCAACAGAACAACACGTCTTTAGAGCACCCACTCCACGCACCTCGCTCCTGGGCCTCGATCTGCTGGCCGCACAGAAACGCAAGGAGCGTGAGGGGAAGGAAAGGCAGGATGATCAACCCAAGAAATCCAAGGTTACGTCCTTCAAGGACTGGGAGGAGGGCAAAAGTGATTCGGGGTCTGATGATGAAAATCAAGAAGATGGCGATAACAGGAATCGAAAAAAGGAAAGGTGGGTTGTTCTTCAAGAAAATAATTTGCGTTACATAGACATCAGTTTTTTTTTCAAGAACAGTGAGTCTTATTTTGTCCGTGAAATCCACATACAAGCTATGATTCATCAGTGACTTTCATGCTAAAATGTATTCTAAATTTGTGAAACATTTAGGAACAACTGAAACAACAAATACACAAAAATACCCTGGGTCTCCTTAATCTGCAATATATTTTATCATATACAGTGAAAGAATAGCTGTGTTATATGCCTCCATCCTTGAGTTTTCTCTGTGTAACAACACGAAAACACATATACAGCTACCAGTCAAAAGTTTTTGAACAGTAATGTTTTTTTTAAAGAAGTCTCTTCTGCTCACCAAGCCTGCATTTATTTGACCCAAAGTACAGCAAAAACAGTAAAACTTTGAAATATTTTTACTATTTAAAATAACTGCTTTCTCTTTGAATATATTTTAAAATGCAATTTATTCCCCTGTGATCAAAGCTAAATGTTTAACATTATTAATCCAGTCTTTAGTATTTATTATTATTAGCAATATTTAAAACTGTTAAGCACATTTTGTCCAGGATTCTTTGATGAATAGAAAGCATTTCTCTGAAATAAAAGACCTCTGTAACAATATACACTATACCATTCAAAAACAGTCAGCATAGTTTTTCTTTTGTAATTTTTTGGGAAAGAAATTATAGAAATTAATACTTTTACTTAGCAAGGATTCTTTAAATTGATCGAAAGTGTCGATAAATATTATAATGTTACAAAAGATTTATATTTCAGATAAATGCTCTTCTGAAGGACTGGAGTAATGATGCCAACAATTCAGTTTTAAAATCAAAGAAATAAGTTACATTTTATAATATATAAATAGTAAAAATATTTTAAAATTGTACTGTTTTTTTCTGTGCTTTGGATCAAATAAATGCAGGCTTGGTGAGCAGAAGAGACTTCTAAGTATATAAAATTATATATATAAAAAAAAGGTTTTGAACAGTAAAATCTTTCATATTTTTTTAAAGAACATTTACATTTATTCATTTAGCAGACGCTTTTATCCAAAGCGACTTACAAATTGGGAATACAACAAGTGATTCATCCTAAGGAGGCAGATCAACATAGGAAGTGCTCAAAATACCATATATTAGGCGTTGTTAGATGAGTACAGGCTAGAAAGGGAAGATCAAGATCAAGATTTTATAATATTATTGAGTCAAATAGTGTCGAAAAAGATGGGTTTTCAGCAGTCGTTTGAAAGCTGTTAAGGAGTCTGCATTCCGGATAGGGGTGGGAAGATCATTCCACCAGACAGGAACGTTGAACGAGAATGTTCTGGAAAGTGATTTCATGCCTCTCTGTGGTGGTTCAATGAGGCGTCTTTCACTAGAGGATCTCAGACTTCTGGAGGGAGTGTAGATGCGAAGTAATGAATGGAGGTAGGCAGGTGATGAGCCGGTGGCTGTCCTATAGGCCAGCATCAGTGAAGTCTTTTCTGCTCACCAAGCCTGCATTTATTGGATCCAAAGTACAGCAAAAACAGTACAATTTTGAAATATATTTACTATTTTAAATAAGTGTTTTCTATTTGAATATATTTTTCAAATGTAATTTATTCCTGTGATTTTAAAGCTGAATTTTTGGCATCATTACTCCAGTCACATGATCCTTCAGAAATCATTCTAATATCCTGAATTAATTATTATTATTATGTTAAAAACAGCTGAGTAGATTTTTTTCAAGTTTCTTTGATGAATAGAAAGTTCAGAAGAGCATTTGATATTTCCTAATGCCTCCCATCTGAAATATAAAATACAATACAACGCAGTTATGAGTTTGTTACATGCTTCTACAGGAAATATCGTGTCACTGGCTCAGAAACGCCATCAAACCCAGGAGGGGTTAGTGAGGAGTTCAAACAGAAAAATCAACAGAGAGAGAAGGACAGACGGGAGCATGGGGTTTATGCATCCTCCAAAGAAGACAAGAACAGAGACAAAGACCGATCCAGAGACAGAGACCGAGACCACGATCGCTACCGTGATAGAGACAGACAAAGAGACCGAGGTAAGTCAGATGCTGTCAGGCTGTAAGATCCCACCTCACTATTTCAGAATCTGATCTTTGTTGGGCTTTGTGCAGATGAACGAGAAAGCAGCCGCAGCCGTGGATCCAGCAGCAGTCGCTCTGAGCGCGGTGATGGTAGTGCGAGGAGTGAGCGCTCCCAGAGGGACGGCTGGTCCAACCGCATGAGCCGCGGTACTCGGCGTGGAGAGCCCGAATCACCCCGTAACAGACCCAAAGGTCAGTAAAAACTCCTAGATGTGCTCTCTCACCACACTACCATACTTTGAATACAATACAATACAATACAATTTTTATTTATAGAGCACAATTTAAAAACAACCGTGGTTGACCAAAGTGCTTTACAACACTATAAATAAATACACAGTAAGAAAGACACAAATTATAAAACATAATAACATACAAGCTGTAAACACAGGCGAGGTTCCTAAGGCCATAAACACCGAGCAATAGTTCAAGAGATGTTAAACGCCAAGGAAAATAGATAGGTTTTAAGAGTGGACTTAAAAACAGACAAGGTTGGGGCAATTCTGATGTGAAACGGGAGATCATTCCATAACTTTGGACCAACAACAGAAAAGGCACGGTCACCTCTGGTTTTTAGTCTTGTCCTAGGCACTTGCAGCAAATTAAAATTAGTAGATCTGAGTGATCTTGATGGAATGTAAGGCTGTAACAAATCAGTTAAGTACTGTGGGGCCAGACTATGTAAAGATTTAAAAACAAACATTAGGATTTTGTAATCGATTCTATACTTAACTGGCAGCCAATGAAGTGAAATTAAAAAACCGGCGTAATATTCTCGTATTTGCGCTTTCCTGTGAGAAGCCGGGCTGCTGCATTTTGGACTAACTGCAAACGAGAAACACAAGACTGAGAGACACCGACATATAAAGAGTTGCAGTAGTCAAGCCGAGATGTTACAAATGCGTGCATAGCTATTTCAAGCTTCTTTAGAGATAGAAATGGCTTTACTTTTGAAAGAAGACGAATATGGTAGAAACAAGACTTAACCACTGTGCTTATCTGCTTATCAAATTTGAGGTTACTGTCAAACAAAACACCCAAATTTCTGACACATGAGGTACTGTACGGTGATAGAGATGTACTTTCGAAATCGTGTAAACATTGTTCAGTAGAACCAAACACTATGAATTCAGTTTTACTCTCATTGAGGCTCAAAAAGTTTGTTGCCAGCCAAAGTTTTAGCTCCTCCAAACAATCCAGAATAGGCTTAAAGGCATTCTTATTTCCACGCTTTAAAAGAATATAAATCTGAGTGTCATCTGCATACAGATGGAAAGAGACCCCATATTTACTAAAGATAGACCCTAATGGCAGCAGATAAAGAGAGAACAACAGTGGACCAAGAATCGATCCCTGAGGTACACCAGATCTTAACTGTATCTCAGAAGAGGAATGGTGCCCAATATTGACCACAAACCTCCTATCAGTAAGATATGACCTAAACCATTGTAATATTGTGCCCCGTAAACCAACGCACGTTTCAAGACGAGAAATTAGAACGTTATGGTTGACCAGATCAAAGGCAGAGCTGAGGTCTAACAAAACCAAAGCCATAAACTGGCCAGAATCCGTAGTCAACATGACATCATTTAAAACTCGTAAGACTCGTAAGAGGGCTGAATATATGGATTAGTGCAATAAAATCAAAAGGATGTGCTTTACTTTAATAAATATATGGGCTGCAATACTGCTTTAGACGTGAGCAATTTATGATTCATTATCTTTAGTGTTAAGGAGCAGCTCCACTCAAACTTCGCTGTTTGAATTTGGGCTAATTAACAAAAGAGAAACTTTAAGGACTTGATTTTTAACGTTTTAAAAACATATTTATTTCATCCAAAGTACAGCAAAAACAGTAACATTTTGAAATATTTTTACTATTTAAAATAACAGTTTTATTATTGGAATATATTTTAAAATGTAATTTATTCCAGTGATCAAAGCTACATTTTTAGCATCATTACTCTAATCTTCAGTGTCACTGTTGTTATTATTATTATTATTATTATTATTATTATTAATTATTATTATTTAAAACAGTTGAGTATTTTTTTTAGGATTCTTTGATGAAGAGAAAGATCTAAAGATCAGCATTTATTTTAAATAAAAAATCTTTGTAACATTATACACTATACCATTCAAAAGCTTGGAGTCAGTATATTTTTTAAATTAAAGAAATTAATACTTTTATTTAGCAAGAATGCTTTAAATTGATAAAAAGTGATTATTTATAATGTTACTTAATTTTTTATTTTAGATAAATGCTGTTCTTCTGAGCTTTCTGTTCATCAAAGTCACCTGACAAAATGTTCAACAGTAATAATACTACATGTTTTTGATCAGCAAATCAGAATATTAGATTGATTTCTGATAGATCATGTGACTGTAGTAATGATGCTAAAAAAATCTGTTGTGAAATCACAAGAAAAAATTACAATTTAAAATATATTCAAATAGAAAACAGTTATTTTAAATAGTAACAATATTTCAAAATTGTATCGTTTAGCTGTACTTTATATCAAATAAATGCAAGCTTTTAAAAAACGAAAAAAATCTTACTGTTCAAAAACGTTTTATTTTGCAGTTGTAATGTTTAATAAAATTACTTATTGTTGTATTATTTTTCTTAATTTTTTTATTTTTTTTATTTTTACATACTTTACACTGGAATATCCCGATATTATTTCTTATTTTGTTGTTATTTAATAAAATGTATATAATTTTCAATATGTTTATTTTGTAATAATGATAGTAATAATGTTTATTTAGTAATTTATTTGTATAATGTATTGTATAATATTTTATAATAATTTATTATTATTATTTTTAATATTATGGCTATGTTTGTTTGTTTATTTAATCATTTCTATATATTTTGTATTATTATATATTATTATAATTATTTAGTATTATTATTTAGCCCAAATTGCTGAATTGTGCAACCCTACAAACAAAAGAGCAAAGCTGGATTTTTAAACGGCATAAAAAAAGATTTTTTTGTCCCTAAATTGTGCAACCCTAACTGTGATTTTAAGTGATAATCTTTCTGTGATTTTCAGTCATAATAAGGAGGATTTTCAGCTAATAGTAATTGTAATAATCATATTTATTTTTATCCAGTATTTTTATATATTAATAATAATAAAGTAGTAGTAGTAGGAGGTGGAGGAGGAGGAGGAGGAGGAGGAGGAAGAAGAAGAGGAGTATTAGTTGTAATTATGAATGGTATATAATCACACATTTTGATCAAATTGTGCAACCCTACGAGGAGGCACAGCAAACCTGGAATGTTTTTCTCATTATTTATTTATTTTTTTGTCACATTTTATCAGATTTTCATTTTATCAAATTATCACAATAATTTTTTTTTCACTAGCTATACATCTAAACCTAAAATCTGTAGTGGTGTTCCAAGACCAACAAGTGTGTTAGGCAGCTTGTCATATTTGGGTAAATCATGGGTCAAGTGTGTTTCATTTGTCCACACAGATTTGGCCACTCCATCACGCTCCAGCTGGGATGAAGATGACAGTGGATATTCCAGCTCACGCCACTCTCACTGGGAGAGCCCGTCTCCTGCCCCTTCACACCGGGACGACCGCTCCGAGCACAGCCATCGTTCAGTCCGCGACAGTGAGAGGAGAGACCGGTATGAGTCACTTCATTAGAGCCTCAGTGAATAATGTTTGGTTGAAGATTATTTGTGCTGACATGGTTTGTGTTGTCAGAAAGAGTATTAATAGAAATAACATTGTCACTTTTGTTGTTCAGGTCAAGTAAACCTCAGTATCCAGCAGATACTCCTCTGCCAACCCCATCATACAAGTACAATGAGTGGGCCAATGACAGGAAGCATCTTGGCTCCACCCCACGCCTGTCCCGAGGAAAAGGTAAATACACCACTTACAAGTTCTTTTGAGGGGGAATAAAATGTTATTTTTTTGTATGAATAATTTTCTTTATGGACTTTTACATTTTAATATATTTTAAAACTTTGTTCATTAAAACTTTTTTAGTTGTGTATATTTTATATATACAGTGTGGATATATAGTGTGTATATACAGTGTGTGTGTATATATATATATGTATATATATATATATATATATATATGAATTTTTTTTTTTTTTTCAAAACTGAGGTACTTCCCAAAGGTACTGAGGTACTTCCCTCTAGATTTATAGATTTTATTTTGTTTGTTTGCTTATTGTTTTGTAGGCGATAAGAGAGAGGATAGGGAGGACGGCATCCTATTTAATAATGAAGAGGAGAAGGAACAGTGGGAGGAAGATCAGAAGGTGAGTGCCTAAACTTCAAATAGTCATTTTCCTCTTCAAACCTTCTGTTTATGATTCTTACTATGTATTTGTGGTCTGTCTTAAAAGGAATAGTGCAACCAAAAATGAGAGCTGAAAGTTTCTGACAATGCATAGAAAGCCACACAACTACCATGTTCAAGCACACAAATGCATCGTGGTACTCTCCTGAACGTGCATTAAAGACTGACACAGAAAAAAAGAAATTGTTGAATAAAGTCATTGTTTTTGCTTTCTTTGAGCACAAAAAGTATTCTCTTAGCTTCATGAAATGACTGTTGAACCACTGTTATCACATGGACTATTTTATCGATGTTCTTATTGCCTTTCTGGGCCTTGAACGTGTCAATTGCGTTGATGTCTATGCAGGATCAGAAAGCTCTCATATTTCATTGATAATATCTTAAAGGAACACTTAACTTTTTTTTGGAAATAGGCTCATTCTCCAACTCCCCCCCGAGTTAATAAGTTGATTTTTACCGTTTTGAAATCCATTCAGCCGTTGTCCTGTTCTGGCGATATCACTTTTAGAATAGCTCAGCATAGATCATTGAATCCTATTAGACCAGTAGCATCACGTTCAAAAATGACCAACGAGTTTCGATATTTGTCCTATTTAACACTTGACTCTTCTGTAGTTATATCGTGTACTAAGACCGGCGGAAAATGTAAAGATGTGATTTTCTAGGTCGATAAGATTAGGAACTACACTCCCATTCCGGCGTAATAGTCAAGGAAATTTGCTGCCCTAACATGGCTGAAGCAGGCACAGTAATATCACGCAGCACAACGTGACCAACTGCATGCACAGGGAGCGTTCCTCGTTGGAAGTTACCTTGTTGGGAACTAATTTCAGGCGCTGCGTGATATTACTGCCCCTGCTGCGTCCATATTACAGCAGCAAACTTCCTTGACTATTACACTGGAATGGGAGTGTAGTTCCTAATCTTATCGACCTAGAAAATCACATCTTTACATTTCCGCTGGTCTTAGTACACGATATAACTGCAGAAGAGTCAAGTTTTAAATAGGACAAATATCGAAACTCGTTGGTCATTTTTGAACGCGTTGCTATTGATCTAATAGAATTCAATGATCTATGCTGATTTATGTTAAAAGTGATATCGCCAGAACAGGAGAACGGCTGAATGGATTTCAAAATGGTGAAACTCAACTTATTAACTCGGGGGGGGGAGTTGGAGAATGAGCCTATTTCCAAAAAAGTGGAGTGTTTTTTTTTATTTATTTGTGTTCCGAAGATGAATGAAGGTCTTACAGGTTTGGAACGACATGAGGGTGAGTAATTAATGATAGAATTTTCATTTTTGGGTGAACTGTACCTTCAGTGTGCTCAATACGTTAGCACATATTATTTCAAAGAAAAAAACAACTCAGCTTGTTTATTTCACCGCAAACATTTCAAGTTGATATTTTGGTGAGTACTAAGTGTGTTATGTCCAAACAGCAAGCTGATCGAGACTGGTACATGATGGACGAAGGTTTTGATGAGTTCCACAACCCCTTGACGTCCAGCTCAGATGAATATGTGAAGAAGAGGGAGCAGATACTACAGAAGCAGACCCAGAAACGCATCTCAGCACAGAAACGGCAAATCAATGAGGTACCGATGCACATCCTCACCCATCTGCGCCTTAAAAACCTCAACACATCTTGCTTACTCTCATATGTGTTTCTCTACAGGATAACGAACGCTGGGAAACCAACCGCATGCTCACCAGTGGAGTGGTTCAGCGTTTGGAGGTGGATGAGGATTTTGAGGAAGACAATGCAACCAGAGTCCATCTGCTTGTCCATAACCTTGTGCCACCCTTCCTGGACGGGAGGATTGTCTTCACTAAGCAGGTACAGAAGTCTCTAAGCATGAGTGTGTTTATTTGTGAGTTACCGAACTTGTGAGTCTTTAATTGATTATTTTGCGATTCCAGCCTGAGCCGGTCATTCCAGTGAAAGACGCGACCTCAGACATGGCCATCATTTCTCGCAAGGGCAGTCAGCTGGTCCGACGACACAGAGAGCAGAAAGAAAGAAAGAAGGTGCACATCTCATTTCTTTTCATTTGCATTCCTCTCACTCCAGGGCAGTAGTGTAGATGTAACTATTGTTATATTTGGCTCTTTCACCTGACAGGCACAGCACAAACACTGGGAGCTCGCTGGCACCAAACTGGGTGACATTATGGGAATCAAGAAAACAGAGGAGGATGGATCAGAAGGGAAAGCTGTTGGAGAAGATGGAAATGTGGATTACAGGTAGAAATTTTGTCACTCATAAATATCTTTTTATGATTCCATCTTTTTGAAAACATTATAAAATTATTTTACAGTATATACAGTTAAAGTCAAAAGTTAACATACACCTTGCAGAATCTGCTAAATGTTACTTATTTTACCAAAATTAGAGAGGGATCATACAAAATGCATGTTATTTATGTAGTACTGACACAAATAAGATAAAAATAACCCTGCTCAAAAGTTTACATATGCGATTCTTAATACTGTGTTGTTACTTGAATGATCCACAGCTGTGTGTTTTTTTTTTTTTTTTTTATGATAGTTGTTCATGAGAAAAATCCTTTAGGTCCCACAAATTCTTTAATTTTTCAGCATTTTTGTGTATTTGAACCCTTTCCAACAATGACTGTATGATTTTGAGATCCATCTTTTCACACTGAGGACAACTGAGGGACTCATATGCAACTATTACAGAAGGTTCAAATGCTCACTGCTGTGCCAGGAGAAAAAACAATGCATTAAGAGCCAGGGGTGTAAACTTTTAAACAGAATGAAATGTGTACATTTTTCTCATTTTGCCTAAATATAATGTTTTTTTCATTTAGTACTGCCTTTCAGAATATACAGAAGATACTTACTTGTTTCCCAGAAGACAAAATAAGTTAAATTTACCATGATCTTCAAATTCAAAAAGTTTTCACCCTCCTCCAACTTTAAATTAATTGTTTTTCCTTCTGAAGCATCAGTGAGTGTTTGAACCTTGTGTAATAGTTGCATATGAGTCCCTCAGTTGTCCTCAGTGTGAAAAGATGGATCTCAAAATCATACCGTCGTTGTTGGAAACTGTTCGAATACACTAAAATGCTGAAAAAACATAATTTGTGGTACCTGAAAGATTTTTTTTTTGAAGAACAGTGGACATTTTAACTGTTCATGACAAACAAGGAACTCATGAACAACTAAACAAAAAAACAAAACAGCTGTGGATCATTCAGGTAACAACACAATATTAAGAATCAAGCGTATGCAAACTTTTGATTGGGGTAATTTTTTTAATTCAACTATTATTTTCTCTTGTGGACTATTTGTAAAAAATTTTCATTTTTTTTAAATTATCTTATTCAGGTCAGTACTAAATAAAAAATAACATACATTTTGTATGATCCCTCTTATTTGGTAAAGTAATTAATATTTTGCAGATTCTGCGAGGTGTATATAAACTTTTGACTTCAACTGTATTTTAGGGATCAAATGTTTAGATTCAATCCCTCTTGTAGACACACTTGGTCATGATCTAGTTGTGATACCATGATGCATGGAAAAGTGTCATCACTACTGTTAAAAGGTTTGAGGTCAGTAAGATATTTTTGTGAAAGAAATGATTGCTTTTATATAGCAAGGATGCATTAAATTGATCAGGGACATTTTACTGTATATTATATTATACAGTAAAGACATTTATATTGTTACAAAACATTGCTATTTCAAATAAATATTGTTCCTTTGAACTTTCTATTCAGTAAAGAATCCTTATAGTAAAATGCATCACGATTTTCACAAAAATATTAAGCAGCACAACTCTTTTTAATATTTATAATAATAAATGTTTCCTGATCAGCAAATAGGCTTTGCATTACAGGAATAAATTACATTTTTAAAATATATAACTTTATATTGTTTTAAATTGTAATGTTTTACAATATCACAGTTTCTGTTGATCAAATATTTTACTAGACTTTTTAAAAAAAAAAAACATTTGAATAATCTTTTAAACGGTAGTAGTGTAGATATATTTTATATATTAGATATCAAGCATGTAGTTTTCCCAGCTGTGCTTGGCACATTTGAGCATGTTTAAATCCATTCCACAGAATGCTGCAGAATTCCAGAATCAACACATAAATTGAAAAACATCTGTCTTCATGGGCCTCTTTCTTAACTTGAATCTTTTCAGAGCGGAGCAGAAGTTTGCTGACCACATGAAGGAGAAGAATGAAGCAAGCAGTGAGTTCGCTAAGAAGAAGACCCTATTAGAGCAGAGGCAGTATTTGCCCATCTTTGCTGTTCGCCAGCAGCTCCTCAACATTATCAGGTCCGGATGGCACTCAAATCAGTTCACTTACATCTGCTTCTTAAATACAATCTCTGCCACTAAATTGTGAGCTCATATTTCCATTTACCTGGTATGCTGATGTTTTCTTTGTGTTTTGTATCTTCTCTGGCAGGGATAACAATATTGTGATTGTGGTGGGGGAAACGGGCAGCGGTAAGACGACTCAGCTAACACAGTATCTTCATGAGGATGGATACACCGGCTATGGCATGGTGGGTTGCACACAGCCCCGCAGAGTGGCAGCCATGAGCGTGGCCAAAAGAGTCAGTGAAGAAATTAACAGTAACCTGGGAGAAGAGGTTGGTGCCTAACATCTTGTGTGCCTGGACTATTTTTCTGTACATTTTATTGACACATATATTCATATTATGGATAAATACTGCCACCTGCTGGATTTAAAGTGGCTTGCAGGTTAGTTTATCTAGAAGGCAATAGACCATTAGGTTGGTAAACATTCGGGATATGCGCACATCATGGTTGCCGAAAACCCGGGAGAGCTACAGCTAGACAATTACACGGATACGGTACAAAATAGATGGATTAAAAAAAAGAGTATAGATTATATTGATTAGATGTCATTTTCTGCTTATAACAAAAGCTTGTCACTCAGCAATAACCACTGTATTTGACGAAATTGACGTTAGACTGTGGGATAGTCTTACAGATAGGAAACAGGGATGATGTTTTTTATGGGCGAAGCCTATCTGGAGGCAGAAAATCACTAATTTTGAGTTAAATTGAGTTATAAAGTCTAAATTAGAAGATATAAACTTGCATTTGCAAGAAAACAGTGTCAATTGTGAGATAAAATAAATAAATGTTATGTAAATTTCCATGGATTTTACCCGTTTACCTCCATTTATTACCAGTGTTTTTCTGCAACCAGAAAGAACATGGTATACTGTAAATCGAGAGTTATTGTCATGAACTAAAACTTAACCATAAAATAAAAAGTCTGTTGACTGGTAAATTAATTGAAATAATAAAAACATATTTACTTATTTATGTATTTATTTAATTTAGTTGCCAAGGCAAATTTCTAATTTGTATTTAGTTTAAGTGCTAACATAACTACAAATTAACCTGAAATTACTCAAAACTATATAGACATATAATAAAAATAATTTTTAAATTATAAAAAAAAATAATACAGATCACAAAAATAGCAAAATTACTAATACCAAATACTAAAATACTAAATATTATATAATATATAATTAAACTAAAATAATAACACTGATATAGATTTGATATAGTATTTATTGTAATACAAGTGTAATATAATACGTTGAAATTGTGAAAATTATGTTTTAAAAATAACAATAAAAATATTTTAAACTGATAGTATTTTGCAATATTGCTGTTTTTGCAGTAATTTTATTAAAATAAATACAGCCTTCTTTCTTGATCAGCAAATCTGCATATTAGAATGATTTCTGATCATATGCCACTGAAGACCAGTGGTAGCACATTACAAGTAACGCAAGTTACGTAATAATATTACTTTTTCAAAGTAACTAGTAAAGTAACGCATTACTTTTTAATTGACAAGAAAATATCTGAGTTACTTTTTCAAATATACCCCCCTTTTATTGATTAAAAGTTCTCCTGTCCCCATGTTGAGAGAAATTGTGAGTAAGATGTTACTTTAGTTCTAGAATAAATGTGAACATGCATTAATTCATCGCACTCACTTAAAAAAAACAGATACAGTATTACTCAAAATGAATAAAAACAGTGAAATGAAACGCAAACCTGCAATAATTAAATGTTAAATACAATTATCCTTTATGTATTTAATCCCATTTTATGAACTGATATCTTTGCTGCCGACCTTCGATGATCCAATTCATCCATACTCATAAGCAAAAATTACTTAAGAGAATCTAACATTTGTTTTCCCTTTTTTATTGCAGAAGAGTTGACTTTTTTTTTTCTGCGGTCTACTGTACAGACGTGAATTTACTTTTCTCTAAGCCTGAGGCATTTGGTGTAAAAAGGCTTTAACGTTTGCCAAAAGTAGAACTTTTTATAGTAAAAACAAACAAGCAAGCCCTACCCAGATTTAAAAAGTAACGCAAAAGTAACATATTGCATTACTTTCCATAAAAAGTAACTAACGTAATTAGTTACTTTTTTAGGGAGTAACTCAATATTGCAATGCATTACTTTTAAAAGTAACTTTCCACAACACTGCTGAAGGTTGCCGTAATGATGTTGAAAATTCATACATATAATGATTCCAAACTTTTGACCAGTAGTGTATATTATTGTACAATTGTATCATTGTAATCACAGCATTTTAATCATGATTTTTCCATGGCTAAATGGTTTTATTTCTTTAATGCTCACACCAGGTTGGTTATGCCATCCGTTTTGAAGACTGTACATCAGAGAAGACTGTAATAAAATACATGACGGATGGTATTCTTCTGAGGGAATCTCTGCGGGAGTCAGATTTGGACCACTACAGCGCGGTAATCATGGACGAGGCCCATGAGCGCTCCCTCAACACTGACGTGCTCTTCGGGCTGCTCCGAGAGGTGAGCCATGCCTCCGTCTGTCTGTCCTTCTCAGCCACATTCACATGCATCCATATGAATACTCTTTTCACCATAGTCAGTTTAATTGGTTTTCGTACACGTATATAAATAGTAAAAGAGTACTGTTGAATTTAGATTGTGATACTGATGAGTCATCCTCTCCCTTTTATCCCTTTTATCAAACTGACTTTTTGATTACTTAGGTGGTGTCTAGACGCTCAGACTTGAAGCTCATTGTCACATCTGCCACCATGGACTCGGACAAATTTGCAGGATTCTTCGGCAATGTTCCTATTTTCCACATTCCCGGCAGGACGTTCCCAGTGGATATCTTGTTCAGCAAGGTGGGGTGTTAATAGTGTCTTTAGTTAAAGTTGAAGCTGGTTGGTGTGCTGGACTGACGCTGAGTGTTGCTGCGATTCAGGTTCCTCAGGAGGACTATGTGGAGGCGGCTGTGAAACAGGCCTTACAGATTCATCTCAGCGGGATGAATGGTGACATCCTCATCTTCATGCCTGGACAGGAGGACATTGAGGTGAGGAGATTCTTGAGTCATGCAAATGATGTTATGAATGGAATTACAATGTATTTGCACTATTAATAATATGTGACCCTGGACCACAAAACCAGTCTTAAGTCGCTGGAGTATATTTGTAGCAATAGCCAAAAATACATTGCATGGGTCAAAATTTTGGATTTTTCTTTTATGCCAAAAATCATTAGGAAATTAAGTAAAGATCATGTTCCATGAAGATTTTTTGTAAAATTCCTACTATAAATATATCAAAATGTAATTTTTGATTAGTAATATGCATTGTTAAGAACCTAATTTGGACAACTTTAAAGGTGATTTTCTCAGTATTTTGACTTTTTTGCACCCTCAGATTCCAGATTTTCAAATAGATGTATCTCGGCCAAATATTGTCCTATCCTAACAAACCATACATCAATAGAAAGCTTATCTATTGAGCTTTCATATGATGTATATATCTCAGTTTTGTCAAATTTAACCTTATGACTGGTTTTGTGGTCCAGGGTCACATATATGTACACTACCCTTCAAAAAATTTGAGATTGGTATGGTTTTTAATGTTTTATGTCTTCTGTGCTCAACAGGACTGTTTTTATTAATCAAAAATGCAGTAAAACAGTAATATTCTGAAATATTATTACAATTTAAAAGAACTGTTTTCTGTTTGAATATATTTTAAAATGTAATTCATTCAGCATATTTCAACATTCAGCTTCATTACTTCAGTCTTCAATGTCACATGATTCTTCAGAAATCATTCTTAATATGCTAAAAAGGTTTTTAAAAAACAAGGCTGTATTTAAAAAAAAATTACAGTAATATTGTGAAATATTAGTTAAGTTTAATACTTAAAAAAAAAAATAATATTTTAAAATGTTATTTATTCATGTGGCACCATTAATCCTGTCTTCAGTGGTACGTGATCTTTAGAAATCATTCTAATATACTGATTTCCTGCATTTATTATTATTATTAGGATCATTTAGTATTGTATGAAAACCGTTTTTGCTGCTTGATATTTTTGTTGAAATTCTGATGCATTTTTTCAAGATTCTTGATGGAAAAAAAGTTTAAATGCATGTATTTGAAATAGAAATTAATTTTAGAAATGCCTTTACTGTCACTTTTGATCAGTCTAATGCCTTCTTGGTCAAATAAAGGTATTAATTTAATTATTTTTTTAATTATTACCCCAGACTTCTGAATGGTAGTGTATCACGGTTTCCACAAGAATGCAACCATAAGTGTTTGCGACATTGATGATAATAATAATTAGAAATGTTTCTTGAGCACCAAAACAGCATATTAAAATGATTTCTGAAGGATCATGTAATGATGCTGAAAATTCTGCTTTGGTTTTTCGAAGGAATAGATTACATTTTAAAATATTCTGTATTATAAAACTAATATTTGAATTAAGTATATTTTACAATATGTCTGTTTTTATGGTATTTTTGAGCAAATAAATGCAGTCTTGGTGAGTGGAAGATATTTCTTTCAAAGCATTAAAAAAGAAAACCTTATAATAATTAGACTTTTGACCAGTAGTATTTATGTGTGATATATTCATATGTACTGTGATATTTTGCACAGTTTTCATAAATGGAAATGTAACAAATATGTTAAATATAGGCTGTTATAGTTTGTGTTGTCTAATGAGGCAATGTATAACACTAAATGATGTTTGTGCTGCTGCAGGTGACGTCAGATCAGATTGTGGAGCGACTGGAGGATCTAGAGAATGCTCCAGCCCTGGCAGTGCTGCCCATTTACTCCCAGCTGCCCTCGGACCTGCAGGCCAAGATCTTCCAAAAGGTAAACCTCTGTTTCTGTTGGACACTTTAAAATCCTGATCATGAGACAAAATGTTTTAGATGGTTTATGAACTAAATCTGTGTGTTTATTGACAGGCTCCTGATGGAGTGAGGAAGTGTATTGTTGCTACAAACATCGCTGAGACGTCTCTGACTGTGGATGGCATCATGTTTGTGGTGGATTCAGGTTACTGCAAACTGAAGGTAAAACGAAATGAAACTGCTAACAGCCACTAGTCTTTAATAAGAGCCTTAATGGTGTATCTGATACTTACAGATGTATTACTTTGTGTTTTTAGGTGTTCAACCCTCGCATTGGCATGGATGCACTGCAGGTGTACCCCATCAGTCAAGCCAATGCAAACCAGCGGGCTGGAAGAGCAGGAAGAACAGGACCAGGACAGTGTTTCAGGTAAGAACAGATCAGAATAGACTGTTGATTATTCTTGAGCAAAGGGGAAAACAAATTTTAAAAACAATGACAAAGTTTATAGTGGGTCTAAGTCAGAAATGAATGTACATGGAATGATGCTGTGCTTCAGGGAATCGATACTCATTGCATTGTGATTCCTTGAATCTCTGAATCCTGTATTTTTCTTAACTCCAGTTAGTCACCTTTACCGTCTTGCTTTCAACTATTTCGTTGTTTTTTAGTTATTGTATATCTTTTTAACCTTTTATTCATCAAGAATCCTGAAAAAAATAATCACAGCTTCCAAGAAAAAGCAGCACAACTGTTTCCAACATTGATAATAACAGTAACTAATCAGCATATTAGAAGGATTTTTGAAGAATCATGTGACCCTGAAAACTGAAGTAATGGCTGTTAAAAATTCAGCTTTCCATCACAGGAATAAATGATATTTTAAAATATATTAATATATAACACCATTATTTTAAACTGCAATAATATTTCACAATATGTTCTATTTTTGGGGGATGACAAGATTCAAGTTTTTAACTTATTCTTTTGAAGTGATTGTATTTTTAATGATATAGTCAAGTTGATACACAAAGCATGTGAATAATTTCAGATACATTTTATCGGAAGTAAAGCCATGTGATTGATTGACATGTTGAATCTTGATTAAATCTTCATCAGTGTTATTTAAGAAGTAGTAAATATATTATAGTAATTTGTAAGTTTTATCATTTTTGTTAATATTTATTAATTAAATAAATATTAATTAAATAAATTAAATATATATTTCACTAAATTAAATATATATTTATTTATTTGATTATTTTCTGTTTTCCATAATTTTAAAGTTTTAGTTTTTGTTGTTTCAGTAGTTCATGTTTAACTAAATTAAAATTCGATATTTTTTCTTGGCAGCTAGCTGAAATGCAATGTATCCCATATATTTTTTAAATATTTTAGTTTAATTAACATTTCTATTATTTCAAGTTATGTTTTTTTAATGGTTTTTGTTTTGGTTTTAATTAACGATAACCCTTAGTAACCCTGATCTTCATAAACCTAATTAAGAACATGGTAATATTGTTATATATAAAAAAAAATTGCTACAAAAATGGAATCTAAAATGCTGTGCAGTGCAATTGAGGAAACTCAATTTTTATTTATTTCCGCTGTTGTCTATGTGAATATATTTTAAAATGTAATTTATTCCTGTGATACAAAGCTTAATTTTCAGCATCATTACTCCAGTCTTCAGTGTCACATGATCCTTCAGAAATTATTTCAATACGCTGATTTATTATCAATGTTGAGAACGATTGTGCTGCTTAATATTTTGTTGGATTTTTTTATTATTTTTTCCCCAGGATTCTTTAACAAATAAAAAGTTGAAAAGAACAGTGTTCTTTTGTAACAACATAAACTACCATCTAAATCATTCACCAAGGATGTGTTAAATTGATAAAAAGTGATAGCAAAGACATATATTGTTAGAAAAGATTTATATTTTGAATGAATGCTGTTCTTTTTACCTTTAATTCATCAAGAATCCTGAAAAAAGTATCACAGGTTCCAAAAAAAAACAAAACAGCCCAACTGTTTCCAACATCGATAATCTGTATATTAGAAGCATTTTGAAAGAATGATAAAAAATCAGCTTTGCATCACAGGAATAAATTATATTTTAAAATATATTAATATATAACACCATTATTTTAAACTGTAATAATATTTCACAATATTACATTTTTTCTGTACTTTAAAAAATTTTACTGATCCAAACTTGAGTGGCAGTGTACATCTAAGTATAACAGATTATAGAAAAGGAAGAGTGGGTCAGTGAGAAATTAGTTCCATCCATCATTTGGCGATTGAGGAAAAAAGAAAAAAAAGAAAAAGTAAAACACATGCATGGTTATATTTTTATAACCGGTACTTTGTAACAAATCATCCAAAGACAGCAAATCTCTCAGGTGTCTCTGTAGTGTAAATACAGATTTTGGCCTCTCTTTGCTTATACAGGCAGATCATGAGCTTTCGTTAGATCACCAGTCCCTCTTTTCTGAAACATCTATCAGTGAGGCAGGGCGACTGCAGGAGGGGGACAGGACGGTAATCTTGAGAGGATTTCACGCAGTTTAATTTTTGTTTACACCTCTGAGAATGTGAGACAAAGGCTCCTGTGGGCTTTTTGACTGTGACCTTTTTCAAATCTGCACAGTCCCGAAGATATGGCGACACGCTGTCTTGCTGTTTTGCGGTCACACAAAGGAAACTCACGCAGGGGATTGTTTTGCCTCCCTGTGAGTGTCTCTGGCTGCTCGTGAAAGTGTGTGGCATGTGCCGGAGTAGTCACATGTATCCTTTACCAAACATCTGTGCATCAAGAATCAATTCTCTTCAGCCAGAGCCATGTGACATGCGTGTTGAATCCATAGCTCAAAAGCTCTGGCTGTGATTGCCGCATCTTCACAAGAGCCAGTAGAACTGATATGCATAAATGCATATGTTCTACTACAGAGCTTGCCAGAGTTCCTTCTTCACGCATCTTCTGAGGGATTATCCATTTAGTTGAATAACTGCAGAAATCTGCTGTTCTCTCAGATCTGTCACTGTGGAGGGTGAGGAGAGCTGTGATATTTTAAGATGCTCAGAAGTATATTGTAAATGGCTCATTGTTATAGGCTTCCCTCTAGATCTTCTGGAGGTGGGAGGTAGAAAACTTTTTTTTTAGTGCTGTCCTACATTCATGTGTTTGATTAATTTGTCAATTTTACACTTTAAACAGCCAGTCAGTCTCTACGGTGTGTATCACGTCGTGTCTGGCATGGATGTTCAAATGAATTGACTTTTCTTTCTTTTGTGTCGGTTCACTTCAGGTTGTACACTCAGAGTGCCTTCAAGAATGAAATGCTTACCACTACTATCCCAGAGATCCAGCGCACTAACCTGGCCAATGTTGTGCTGCTGCTCAAATCTCTGGGAGTTCAAGATCTCCTGCTCTTCCACTTCATGGACCCACCACCTGAAGACAACATGCTGAACTCAATGTACCAGCTGTGGATCTTGGGAGCGCTTGACAACACAGGTTAGACCAATAGAATCAGATATTGCCCTGAGAAAGATAAAATCATCATAATACCGCATAAATCTTTGATTCTGATTTCTGATTTTATTGCCATTAGAAGTGTGCGATATTGACCAAAATGTTATATCTTCTATCTAAATTTATAAATAATTATACGCTATTTTGCAGAGTGTGTTATTGTGCTGATATCTTAAACACTACTGTGGACAGTTGACTCCTAAATGTTTTAATTAGGGCCGGGACTTTAACGCGTTAATTTAGATTAATTAATTACACAAAAATAACGCGTTAAATTTTTTTAACGCATTTTAATCGCACTTTTTTTTGCACCGCGGAACGTTTCTCACTGGATGAGTTTCGGCGGACCGATTATACTGGAGCACCAACTAGCGTTCATCGAGCCTCAAGTATCACCTCAATGCTTTTACAGAAGGTCTACCTACCTATAGGGTACCTGAATTTCTGAAATTGTAACCTACTGTGCGTTAATAACCACACGAAGCCGGCCACCATTAACAAAAGAGGTTATTATTTAAAAGGAAGAAACAACAAAACGAGGAAGAGGCTGATTCCTCCCGCATATACATTTGAGTGCCGTGCAAGGGAAATTCCTGAACCCCGAGCCTTAAAGGGACAGACACCCAGACCGTTACAAAATGTAGGCTACTATATTTCTAAATATCCTATTGCTACACTTAATGGCAATATTGCACTGGTCTGTTGGACTTTGTTGAACAAAAATAAACAATATTTTGTTGCTTAAATTTATGTATTCAGTCATTATTCAATGGTATACTAAAAATCCATATGAAAAAACTTACTTCTCACTGTTCTCAGGTCAAATATTTATATGCGATTAAAATGCGATTAATTTCGATTAATTAATTACAAAGCCTCTAATTAATTAGATTAAATTTTTTAATCGAGTCCCGGCCCTAGTTTTAATATTCTACATATACTGTGTTGTGGTCAGTTCACACAGATATAAATTAATCTTTTCTAAAAAGTTTAAATTGATTTTTATCTTTTACTGGCATTTTAACCTTTAAAAAGCCATTTTTGTATAAGTGTGCATTATCTTTTGAGTCAAATTCTTACATTTAATCAGTGAATTAGAAACTGTTACCAAACCAAATGAAATCAGTATCAACAAAATTCGCCTTTGCAATGCAGAGGAAACAGAAAATGCATCTGAAGTGGCATTTACCGGTGCATCTTAATAAATTAGAATGTCATGGAAAAGTTCATTTATTTCAGTAATTCAGCTAAAATTGTGAAACTTGTGTTAAATAAATTCAGTGCACACAGATTGAAGTAGTTTAAGTCTTTGGTTCTTTTAATTGTGATGATATTGGCTCACATTTAACAAAAAAACACCAATGGTGACGTGCCAATCAGCTAATCAACTTAAAACACCTGCAAAGGTTTCCTGAGTCTTCAGAATCATCCCAGTTTGGTTCACTAGGCTACACAATCATGGACAAGACTGCTGATCTGACAGTTGTCCAGAAGACAATCATTGACACCCTTCACAAGGAGGGTAAGCCACAAACATTCATTGCCAAAGAAGCTGGCTGTTCACAGAGTGCTGTATCCAAGCATGTTAACAGAAAGTTGAGTGGAAGGAAAAAGTGTGGAAGAAAAAGATGCATAACCAACCGAGAGAACCGCAGCCTTGAGAGGCTTGTCAAGCAAAATCGATTCAAGAATCAAGGCATGAAGAGCCACCACACACAGACGTGTCAAGAAATTTGGCTACAGTTGTCGTATTCCTCTTGTTAAGCCACTCCTGAACCACAGGCAACGTCAGAGGCGTCTTACCTGGGCTAAGGAGAAGAAGAAATACATTGTTGTCCAGTGGTCCAAAGTCCTCTTTTCAGACGAGAGCATTTGGAAACCAGAGTCTGAAGGAAGGGTGGAGAAGCTCATAGCTCAAGTTTCTTGAAGTCCAGTGTTACGTCGTCATCACAGTCTGTGATGATTTGGGGTGCAATGTCATCTACTGATGTTGGTCGGTCCACTGTGTTTTTTGAAAACCAAAGTCACTACACCCATTTACCAGGAAATTTTAGAGCACTTCCTTCTGCTGACCAGCTTTTTAAAGATGCTGACTTCAGCAGGATTTGGCACCCGCCCACACTGCCAAAAAGCACCAAAAGTTGGTTAAATGACCATGGTGTTGGTGTGCTTGACTGGCCAGCAAACTCACCAGACCTGAACCCCATCGAGAATCTATGGGGTGTTGTCAAGAGAAAAATAAGAAAGAAGACACCAAAAAATACAGAAGAGCAGAATGCCACTGTCAAATAAACCTGGGCTTCCATACCACCTCACCAGCGCCACATTCTGATCACCTCCATGCCACACTGAATTGAGGCAGTAATTAAAGCAAAAGGAGCCCCTACCAAGTATTAAGTACATATACAGTAAATTAACATACTTTCCAGAAGGCCAACAATTCACTAAAAATGTTTTGTATTGGTCTTATGAAGTATTCTAATTTGTTGAATTTGTGGGTTTTTGTTAAATGTTAGCCCAAATCATCACAATTAAGAACCAAAGACTTAAACTACTTCAGTCTGTGTGCATTGAATTCTAATTTATTGAGATGCACCTGTATTCACTAGAAAGTGTTTGGATATATCAGTGTTTAAAGATAACTGATGGTAGTGATTGTATATTTATTTGGTAATAAAGCTCTTTGAGTTCTTAAGTGTGTCTTGCATTCTAGTTGGGTAGATTTGAAGCTTGTGAAGTGCTGCAGTGAAGTGTTAAGGTCTTACTCAAAGTTCAGCTGTAGCAACTGAAGTAAAACTGTCTGTGTGACCAGAGAGGGATCTCAATCTCATTTCCTGCGTATCTCTCGGGGGTTTGTGGGGATTTGACTATGTGGAGCACTTTTCCCTCTAGCTCTCGTCTTGTGTTAACAGCAGATTATTTCTGATTAAGGCTTACCTGCCCAAATATCTGCTCTGCTTTTCACAGCGCACTCTCACTAATCTTCTTAGTCTGTCATGTAATCTTTGAAATCTGAGCTCCTGAAAAAGTTTGATCAGAATCTCAAAGTGGAATCATTTTCCCACCATCAGCACTTTCGAATGAGGAGCTTTCTAATCCCTTTTGACTTTTGCCTGTATTTGAGGATGTTTTTTTTTTTTCTCGTTTCTGTTTCAGGTGCTCTGACACCCACCGGGCGGCTAATGGTGGAGTTTCCTCTAGATCCGGCTCTGTCTAAAATGCTGATCGTGTCATGTGACATGGGCTGCAGTTCCGACATTCTCATTATCGTCTCCATGTTATCAGTGCCGTCCATTTTCTACAGACCAAAGGTACAAAGTATGCATTGGTGAAGTATGTTTCTCATGTTCTTTACACCAGAAAGCAATAACAGACTCTTCACAAGGACATGTTGAGCTGTTAATGTACTGTGCATCAGGTGCTGCTGTTTTCTAAACGCTTATATCTGCTGTTACTTGTCTAGGGTCGAGAGGAGGAGAGTGACCAGGTGAGAGAGAAGTTCTCAGTGCCTGAGAGTGATCACCTGACCTACCTCAATGTTTACCTACAGTGGAAGAACAACAATTACTCCAGCATCTGGTGTAACGATCACTTCATCCACACCAAAGCCATGCGAAAGGTATGTTAACTTGGTGCTATTTTAGAAGCAATATCATTCTTTTTTTTTGTTTTTTGTTTTTTCTGAACTCCACATACAATGGTGACCAGAATTGTTTTACATTAAAAACTGTCAACATCTCTGACCATTACTGCTAAATGTGCATTTTTTGCTGTTCAGCCATTTAAGACTTCTATGTAAATATCCTCTTCACTTGGGAAAGTGAGTAGTAATATGAGTTGCATCTATCCCATTCTAAAATAGAAACCTTAAAGGGATAGTTTACCTAAAAATGGGTGATTCTGTCATTAATTACTTACCCTCATGTTGTTCCAAACACAAAAGACTTTTGATCATCTTTGGAACACAAATTAAGATATTTTGGATGTCACATGGACTATTTTAATGATGTTCTTGCTACCTTTCTGGTCCTTGATCTTGGTAAAAAAGCTGTCGGATTCCATCCAGAAATATCTTAATTTGTGTTCCGAAGATGAACGAAGGTCTTACAGGTTTGGAACAACATAAGGGTGAGTAATTAATGACAGAATTTTCATTTTTGGGTGAACTTTCCCCTTAAAGGATGAGCTTGCCAGTAGTATTGTAGTAATGTAGTATTGATTTAAGTATTTTTGGCTTTCTCCTGCATATACAGGCAAGTTTTATTAAAAGCCCATCTTCCCAGTGTAGATTTACTCGTAATTCAGCTGCTCCTGCTCTTTTCTAATATTGGAATTCTTCAAACCTGTTATTTTATTATTATTTATATAGTATTCAAGTTTTTATGAATATTTTTAATTATCTTTTATTTTCTCACACACACACACACACACACACACACACACACACACATGACATATATATATATATATTTATTATTTTCATTTATTTTATGTGTTTGTCGTTTTTATTAGCTTTTTATAATATTACTATTTCAGTTCAATTTTAGATTTATTTTTTTATTTTATTTATTTATTATAGTTTTATTTTCTTACTTCAGTTACTTGCCAAGGCAACATTTCTAATTTTCATTTTACTTTACTTTTTTCATGTAATATTTATATGTGGCCCTGGACCACAAAACCAGTCATAAGGGTCAATTTTTTTAAATTGAGATTTATATAAATAAGCTTTCCATTGATGTATGGTTTGTTAGGATAGGACCGTATTTGGCCAAGCTACAACTATTTGAAAATCTGGAATCTAAGGGTGCAAAAAAAAAAAAAAATCTAAATACTTAGAAAATTCCCATTAAAGTTGTCCAAAGGAAGTTCTTAGCAATGCACATTACTAATCAAAAATTAATTTTTGATATATTTATGGTAGGAAATTTACAAAATGTTTTCATAGAACATGATCTTTACTTAATATCCTAATGTTTTTTTGCAGAAAAGAAAAATGTTGACCCATACAATGTATTTTTGGCTGTTGCTACAAATATACCAGTGCTACTTAAGACTGGTTTTGTGGTCTAGGGTCAGATATTGTATTTTATTACAGCTTTATTTAACACAGATATTTTGAGTTTTAGTTTTGTTTAACAATAATATCACTGTTTTGGAAATATATCAAGACATAGATGTTAATTAGCTTTTTAAATATTTCTGTCCACCCTTCCACAAATTAAGGTAAAAAAAAAAGCTATTTCCATATTCTAGTGGTTGGGAGCAAAGGAAATCCTTAAGCTATTTTTTTATAAACTTAAAAAAAGTATAAAAAGTAATTGAGGTTGTATTTTAAAATTTGAAGTTATGCTAATACATGTGTATATATAGTTTAACTATACATTTTCTCTGAAAGCTGAGGTGTGTAATTTTAGCGGAGAAATAAGTGTGCTTTCTTGTTTATTTTATTTTACTTCATTTTTCCGTTAACTAAATAACTCTGTGTGGTGCATCACAGGTGCGTGAGGTGCGAGCTCAGCTCAAAGACATCATGGTGCAGCAGAAAATGAACTTGATCTCCTGCGGCTCAGACTGGGATGTGATCAGGAAGTGCATCTGTGCTGCATACTTTCACCAGGCTGCTAAATTAAAGGTACACAACTACTCATGTACATTTTCAGCAAAGTAATGGTGGATTCAGTGTCATCAAGCAGCATGTGAAGCATCTTCATAACCTGTATTTGTTTCTTTAGGGAATAGGGGAGTATGTGAATGTGAGAACTGGGATGCCCTGCCATCTGCACCCCACCAGCGCTTTGTTCGGCATGGGCTACACCCCTGACTACATCATCTACCATGAGCTGGTCATGACCACAAAGGTACTTCTTCCTCCTCAGTTCTTGACTGTAATGTGATGTCAGTTAGTATTAATTGTAATTTGCTGTAATAGTTAGTTGGTGCACATGCTCTGACACTGAGCTCTGGTGCTTATATAGGGGATGCAGATTTGAACCCAGCTTGCTGTCTTTTTTTATCCAGTTCCTCTATTTTTCCCCCAGTGATTTTATGTTGTTTCTCCAATGTTGTGTTAATAAAAGTTATGGAAATTACACAAATTACAAAATAAATAAAAATAAAGTATTATTATTATTATTAAAATCATTACTAGATTGTTCTACGTAAATACTTAGTTCTATTTTAATATATTTTAACGATTTAAAAGAAATACTCTTTTCTATTTAATTTTTTTTTTTTTTGCTCATTGCTCATGATTTTGTGCTTATTTCTTCTTCTTCTTCTTCTTCTTCTTCTTCTTCTTCTTCTTCTTCTTCTTCTTCTTCTTCTTCTTCTTCTTCTTCTTCTTCTTCTTCTTCTTCTTATTATTATTATTATTATTATCAATGTTAATCAAAGTTTGCTTAAGATTGTTGTAAGCTCTGGTGCTTATATAGGGGATGCAGATTTGAACCCAGCTTGCAGTCTTTTTTTTTTATCCAGTTCTTCTATTTTTTTCCCCCAGTGATTTTATGTTGTTTTAATATTTATGTTCTTTTATGTTGTACATAAAATTTGTTACACTTAAAATAAAATAATACTATTATTATTATTATTATTATTATTAAAATCATTACTAGATTGTTTAACATAAATACTCTGTTCTATTTTAATATATTTAAAAATTATTATTATTATTATTATTATTATTATTATTATTATTATTATTATTACTAAAATCATCACTAGATTGTCAAACTTTAAACTTTTTTTTATTAAACTTAATATTTTTGTGAAAGCCGTGATACACTACCATAAAATTGTTTGGGGTCAATACGATTTTTTTTTAAAGAAATTAATACTTTTATTTAGCAAGAACATAATAAATTGACAGTAAATACATTAAGAAATTTATAAAGTTACAGAATTGTCTATTTCAAATAAATGCCGTTTTTCTGAACTTTCTATTCATCTTTTTTTTTTTTTTTTGAACATCGTTCAAAAAAAGAATCTTGAAAAATAAAATGTATCAAGATTTCCACAAGAATATTAAGCAGCAATAACATTTTTCAACATTGATAATAATAATAAATATTTCTTGAGCAGCAAATCATCATATTAGAATTTTTAAAGGATCATGTGACACTGAAAACTGGAGTAATTCAGCTTTGATCACAGGAAAAAATTACAATTTAAGATATATAAAAATATTTTAAATGTATTTATATTTGCTGTATTATTATTTCACAAAATAACTGTTTTTTTACTGTTGATGTATATGTATTCATATAAGATCGTTGGCATATTATGTCTATATTTATGAATTTGCTCTAAAATGGGTTGAAATACAGTGAAAACCAAGTTTGAAATGAACTAGGCATGTTTTACACTGTGCTTTTCACAAAATAAACACAAGGAAGTAATTTTTCTTTTATTTATATACATTAATTCATGGTAATATAAACATATTACATCCATGCTGAAAGTTTTTCTAGTGATACAAACAAATTGAATTAAAGTAGGGATGCACCGAATGATCGGCAACCGAAATTATTCGGCCCAAAAATAACAATAAAAGCTCTTTCAGTGTTTGTCGGAATAAGCGAAAAGGCCAACAGTGATTACTGTGTGGTGACTGAAATCACAAAATGGCCTTAAACCATTAGTAAATAAACTGTAGAACGTTATGTTGTCTAATACACACACACAAATTGTATTTATTCTGACAGCGCTGCAGGAGCTCCTTAGCCAGGGTTCAAAGTCCAAAGCGCGAGGAAAATCTGCACTGAAACGGCGTAATGAGAATCATTCATAAATCTGCTGCTGTCAGCAAAAAGTAGTACTGAGGTCTTCTTGTAGGTTTCCACCAAAATAAAAGTCAACATTCATAAATGTTAGTATTGTAATTTTACTGTTGTTCTATTAAATAAAAAATAACACAAAGATAATGATAACAATCATTACAACAGCTCTATTAATACATTTATTATAACATTTTCCTTTGCTCAGCAAAGCTGCATTTATCTGTACATTTCAAACACATGCCTGACTCAAGAAGGGGGTCTTAAAAATGGCCAAAGAATATTTTTTTGACAAACTTATTAGTTTTAAGTTAAATTGTGCTTTGTTGGTAGGCTGTAATGTCTACTAGAATGCTAAAAATGTTTAGTGTTAAATAAATGTTTTTTGTAATTGATTTTAGTTTTTCTTTGAAAAGCAAGACAAAACTATAAAAAGCAAATATGGGCTATTTAATTTATGCAATGATGAAAAAAATGTTTGTTCGGCTTCGGCCAAGAATTTTTATTTCGGTGCATCCCTAAATTAAAGAATTAAATCAGTTTTGAATCAACACTTATCATCTTTTATTGCTTCTGACTAAAAGCACATTAAATCTATTAGTAATGTTGACATATTATACCAACAACATGTTATTCAATATAGTGTAAATATCCCATACCCAAATGCTCGTGAACAGTAATTTGTTGACACGTGTGTTTGTGTTTCAGGAGTACATGCAGTGTGTGACGGCGGTGGACGGCGAGTGGCTGGCTGAGCTGGGACCAATGTTCTACAGTGTCAAACAGGCAGGAAAGACCAGACAGGTGAGCGACATCCTTCATTAATATCATACCCAACACTTACAGTACATATTTGTCTCTGTTTTGGTCTCACTCACTTTCGGTCCGTCCTCCAGGAGAACCGAAGAAGAGCCAAGGAGGAGATCACCAACATGGAGGAGGAGATGTCTCTCGCACAAGAACAGATCCGTGCACGGAAAGAGGAGCAGGACAGGAAGAACAATGTGGGCAGCGTCAGGTACTTCAACCATCACTGCTGTCACTCAGGCTTTAGAGTCACTTTCTGCTTTTCAAAGCGACTCTCACAAAATCTGAATCATCCTATTTAGAAGGAAGCCATCAAATGGCTGCCGTGCTGAAATACTAATGTCGCAATTTTGGGGAAGACTATTATCCCCTTCGCACCCTCCCCTGCCTCCATCTTCCTCATCTCTTTCCTCACCTAACGTCTTCTTGTCTTCCCCATGATGAGCTTTTCTCACCTTCTGTCTTCACAGGAGAGAAAAAGAAATAATATTGACTCCTGGGTGACCCCCATTACTGTAGCAATTTAAATTGTGCCGCCACGGACGGGGAGGAGAGAGACAGGCGCTAATTTTCGGACTAATCCGGGGAAATTAATTTTACACACACCTGTCAGCTCCACAAAAGCGAGAAATGTGTCCTGTAAAATAACACTTCATTAATTAATCAGGACTTTTATCTCTGTATCAAAGCCTTCGGCTGACTGTCCGTGTGATGGACGTCCTGACAATAATCACATTAAAAGTGGAGATTAGACTTTTGGTTTGCATGATGGGGAGATGGATAATTAAGGTGCCGGCCTCCCTCTTGGGTTCTGCTGCCTTGATGGGGTTTTAAATAAGCTGATAGAAAGACGCCGACTGATCTAAGATGAGATCACAGCTCATCTCACCTGACCTGAATCCTGCAGGACCCACAGGTCACTTAGAGGACATTTTACCTTTTCTTCTGAAGAAAATTCTTTGAAAATCACTGCCATAAAGTGCTAGAAAGTTGTGCTTAATTGTCAGGGGGTTGATGTGCATTTGCTATGGTGTTCTGCTGGTGTTTCGTGATCTGGGTCGATGCTTCCTGACAAGACAAAAGAACCTCTTTCATTATCAAATATTTTCATTTTGCCTGATTTAGATATGAAACCTATAGAAACCTGTTTGCACCACTGAATAAAAAAAAACTAAAAAGGTATTTGCGACTTTTTATCTCACAATTTTACATCAAATTTGGACTTTTTTCTCAGAATTGTGGGGTATGAACTCACAATTGCAAATTATAAAGTCAGAATTGTGAGATATAAACTCGCAATTAAAAAAACAAAATTGCAATGTAAACTCAGAAATATAAACTCGCAATTCAGAAATGGTCACAATCCTGAGAAAGTCGCAAATTGCGAGTTTTTATCTTGCAATTCTGACTTGTGAATTGACTTTTATTCTCAGAATATAAACTCGCAATTCTAAGAAATAAAGGCAGAATTGTGTGATATCAAAATTTTGAATTATACACAAAAAATTGAGAATAGTCACAAAAAAAGGTCTGACTTTTAAGTTTATATCTCTCAATTCTAACTTTTTTCTCACAATTGTGAGTTTACATCTTGCAATTCTGACTTTTTCTTAGAATTGTGAGAATTCTTACTTTACTACTTGCAGTTCAGTTTACATCACGCAATACTGAGAAAAAAGTCTGAATTTGACGTCTATATCTTAGAATTCTGATATCATAACTCGCAATTATGAGAAATGAAGTTAGTGATATATTCTCACAACTACGAGTTATTAATTCAGATTTGCAATTCATTTCTGA
Organism: Garra rufa; assembly: GCF_049309525.1. Classification (NCBI taxonomy): domain Eukaryota; kingdom Metazoa; phylum Chordata; class Actinopteri; order Cypriniformes; family Cyprinidae; genus Garra; species Garra rufa. The sequence goes on along the minus strand of NC_133363.1, from coordinate 8,050,644 downwards.
GGAAAAAAAACTCAATTATGAGAAATGCTCACAATCCTGAGGAAAATGCCAGAATTGTGAGATATAAAATCGCATTTGCAAGAAAAAAAGTCAGACTTGAGAGTTTTTATCTTGCAATTCTGACTTTTTTTCTTACAATTGAGTTTATATCACGCAATTCTATGACAAAAGTCTGTTGCTTTGTAATATTTATACATCACATGAAAGCCGAACAAATAAGCTTTCACAATAACTTTTCACTTTTTTATTCATTGGTGGAAAGTGGCTTCCATAGATGCCTGTTTAATTTTTTTTTTTTAGAAAAAATGTTTTTGTAATGGCTGTAAAATAAGAATAACCATATTTTTTTTCAAAAGTGTAAGCTAATTAATTCACACACAACACTTTTATCATTCTGCTGAGCAAAAGAAGTTCAGCTTTTAAAAATTGTCTCCAGAACTTGCTTTTGCATTCCACTGCTGTGCATTTGGCATTTTTACCCAAAAATGTAGACATAAAATATCCACAAATAATTAACCTAAACATGAAAACTCACCCTCAGGCCGTCCAAGATGTAGATGAGTTTGTTTCCCAACAGATTCTGAGAAATTTATCATTAAATCACTTGCTCACAAGTGAATGGGTGCTGTGTTTGTAATAAATCCAACAAGACGTTTTTAACTTCAAACCATTGCTTCCAGCTAAAATGCGAGTCCTCTGTCCATAATATTGCTTTGTCCAGTGAAAAAGTATCTCTCATCTGAATCAGGAGAGAAATATGCACTGTTTACAAGTGAAAACAGTCTAAAAGAGACACATATGTCTGGATTTTGTTATGAGACAACAGCAGGGGGATCGACTTTTTTTCCACTGGAGGAAGCATTATTATAGATCATGGACTCATATTTTGGCCTTGATGGGTTTGTTTATTTCAAACATGCAGTTTTTTGCTTCAAAAGGCATTAATTGTTGGACTAATGTTTTTATTAGCTGTTTGGACTCTCATTCTGATGGCACCCATTCACTTCAAAGGATCCATTGGTGAGCAAGCGATGCAGTGCTACATTCATCCAAATCTGTTCTGATAAAGAAAGACTTATCTACAGTTAATGGCCTGCGCATGAATAAAATTTGAATTCATGCCCAATTTTTTTATTTAAAAATTTAAATATGAGTGCATTATTCTTTAATTAATACGTAGCAACATGCTGAAAAATGCTCAAAATAATGTCAAAATGGAGAAGTGAGCCTCTGCAAAGACTCAAAACACTATAGCACAATGCCAGAGACTCACATTTTCTTTATAAATCATAGAAATGTAGTTAATTGGAATGTGCATTAAGAAAAAGAAGTATTAAACTAGCTAAAAGTTCAATGGGAGGATGGCAGGCAGCAGAAAGTGAAGTGATGGAGGTGTGAGCTGAGTCTGTGGTGGAAGAGCAGGAGGGTCATGGCCTGATGGATGTAATTGCTGGCGGTGTGAGGAGGGGAGCGCTGTGCACTGCTGTAATTAAAGATGATAGATCGCCCTGTCAGCTACATCAGACCCGTGTCCCGCAGGTCCCCACAGAGACAAACTGTCCTTTTCTCTCTGCCCGAAGCTCCTTGTCACCGCTCTGTCTATTCTTCTCATTTAACCTTAGAGCAAACCTCACAACTTCTGATGCATGGGACATTACAGTCACACACATGAACTTTCTATTTAAAGTAACATCTGGAAATAAACATGTCTTTTTATCATTTCCAAACAGGGCGATAAAGATCTGCACCCCGGGACGGAAAGAGGAAGCGCCCATGACGCCAAAACGAACACCGGCCCGATTTGGCTTATAGTGCTTGTGTCTACAATTTCAGCCTGATAGCACTGCAAATATGATGTTGTTTGGCACAGTTAGTTCAATCAGTGCAGTTTTATTGTGTTTGTCACATGCAGCTTCCAGTTTTGTCCAGCAGTAGGAGCAATTGTATAAGGATAAAAATTCTAGTCTTCATCTCTTCCCCTCAGACAAAGTGCTTTGTGACTCTTTCGGACTGTCTGGACTGAGATAAAAATGAATGCTAGTACTGCATTGAATCAGTGTTTAGCCAAATACAAAAAATAAAGACATTCTTAGATTTGAACGCACTTGAACTAAAAAAATAATAAAAATCAGCTTTATTTGACATTATAAATATACTTAGCCCAACGATAGGCTTTTATAATGCTTGAATGTTTGTGTAAACCAGAACAGCAGAATTTATTCATGTCCTGCTGTAATATTCACTTTATCATTGAATTCTAATTCCCGTTCTCTCATATTTGGGTTTGTGAAGCGTAGCTGTTGTATCATTCTTTCAGAGAACACAGAGCATCCATGAATATTAACTTCCTGTACTTTGATAGGTTAATCCCCTGTGGATGAAGCTTGTCTTTGTTATCCTGACAAAAACATTGCTAGAATATTTCATCATTCTGCTGGAATCAACACTGACCAGGCGGCGGTCAAATCCTGCGTCGTCTTTGATGCAATTGGGCTGCAAGTCATTGAACAGATGTGCTGTGTACCGACAGAGATGACAGGCCATGAGATGACAACATGATCAACCGCTTGCCACCGAGGGTCATTTCACTTTCTTTCTGATTTTCGGCCCTCTGTTGCTCTGTTTGTGTTTTGGAAACTTTGAAGTAAGAGTTCTGTTGATCTTTATTATTCTTCATTACTGATGTGTACAGTATGTCTGCATATTGTGTTTCTCTCCTTTGTTGTATGATGTAGATATGCAGAAGTCAAAATATGTTTAGATGGAACAAATTGTTTGGTAAAAGGCTGGGAAATAGGAATAACCATATTTTTGAAAGAGTAAAAAGTCCATTCTGTCTTTCCTTTGTATTTCAATTTTACTGTTTTTATATTAGATATTAAAGAGATGAATATAGCAGTGCTTTGTTGCCTTTATTTGTAGGTAGTGATTGGATATGTTGTGCTGTTTTTCTTTTGCAAACGTAGTAAATTGACATCTTTGACCATTTATCTGTAGTCTTTTTCCGCGTCTTATCTGAAACCCTGTTCCAAAAAGCATTCGAGGCGTTTCCACTGTCATTTAAACCCAAAAAACTTATTGCCCATTGCACGGCAAAAAATGCTTTTCTTACCTAGACTTTTTGTCTTGTTTCCAGCCAAAATATCTAAATATTCTTAAATCAAGAAGGATTTTCTAGACGAGTAAAAATTATTTTCTTGTTTTCAGAATTAAGTTTGTTTTTGCTTGTAACAAGCTAAATAATCTGCCAATGTGGTAAGAAAAATAATATTGTTTTCTGTTTGAAATTAGATTGTTTTTGCTTTCCCCATTGGCAGATTATTTTGCTTGTTCTACGCAAAAACTCACTTAATTTTGACTTGTTTTTTCTAAGAACAAGAAATAATTTTTAATCGTCTAGAAAATCCTTCTTGATTTAAACATTTTTATATATTTTGGCTGGAAACGGCACGAAAAAATCTAGGTAAGAAAAGCATTTTTTTTGCAGTGTGGTTCTCACCAATGGATCCTGTGCACTGAATGGGTGCCGTCAGAATGAGAGTCCAAACTGTTGATGAAAACACCACAATAATCCACAAGCAATCCACACCACTTCAATTAACATCTTGTGAAGTAAGAAGCTGTGCATTTGTAAGAAACTAATCCATCATTAAGGTGTTTTAAACAATCAATTCTGACCAAAATGTAAGTCCATAATTCATAACACTTCATGCAGTGAAAAATCCACCAACATATTTCACTCATAAACAGTTATTGATATTTCTCTCCTGATTCAGATAATACCACTTTTTCACTGGAAAAAGCGATAGTATTGTATTTTAGTCAAAAGCAACCGTTTCAAATTAAAAATGCCTTGATGGATTTGTTACAAACACCCAATATTTCACTTCACAAGACGTTAATTGATGGACTGGACTGGAGTGGTGTGGAATATTGTTGTTTTTATCAGCTGTTTGGACTCTCATTCTGACGGCACCCATTCACTGCAGAGGATCCATTGGTGAGCAAGTGATGTAATGCTTCATGTAATTCTCCCAGTCTGTTTCGACTAGGAAAGAAAACCATCTACATGGCCTTAGGGTGAGTACATTTTCATTTTGGGTAAACTATTCCTTTAACTAATTGGACCTTATTTTAGTGTTTCCATCGTCTCTATATGATGCATATAAAAGTAATTATCTAGTCATCATAAACAACTGGCAGTCATGGAACAATAAAATCTTGTATTCGACAATAGTCACGTTTGATATAAAAAATTTAGGTGGTACTAATTTAAGTGGTAGAAATGGGAAAGGGAATAAAAAAAGTATTCTCAATGAAAATATGACAAGCGGTGGCTCCCAACCCAGAATGGAACATTTTGGATGGTTCCCTGATTTAAAACACATGATCCATATCATCAGCTTCAGAGTAACTCGAAGACAGGGGTGTCAATCCTTCAGCTGGAGGGCCACATTTCTGCAGACTTGAGCTTCAACCCTAATCAAACACACAAGAGATTTCTGCTGAAGGTCGCCAGGATTACTTCAATTAGAGGCAGGAGTGTTGGAGTTAAACTACAGACGTGGCCCTACAGGAGCAGGATTTGACACTTCTGCTGAAGGGCCTTAACCGGGTGTCACATAATCCAAAAATGAGCAATGTTGGAAAACTTCAGGACCAAGACAGAACTACTGAGTTATTACTACACTAATAACTTTACTAACTGACCAATGTCAAGTCAAAAATATTTGTATAGGTCTTTACAATATGTGACCATGGACCACAAAACCAGTCTTAAGTAGCACGGGTATATTTGTAGCAATTGCCAAAAATACATTGTATGGGTCAAAATGATAGATTTTCTTTTATGCCAAAAATCATGTTTCATGAAGATATTTTGAAAATTTCCTACAGTAAATATATCACAATCTAATTTTTGATTAGTAATAAGAACTTGATTTGAACAACTCTAAACGTGATTTTCTCAGAATTTAGATTTTTTTGCACCCTCAGATTCCATATTTTCAAATAGTTGTATCTTAGCTAAATCCTAACAAACCATACATCAGTTGAAAGCTATTTACTTTAGCTTTCAGATAAAAAGCAAAAAAACTTGACACTTACCGTCAAGCCTGAAATGATTCATACCCCTGGCAAATTCTGACTTATTAAAGTTATTTTTATTCAACCAGCAAGTTTTTTTGACCAGAAATGACACAGGCTTCTCCCAAAAGATAATAAGACGATGTACAAGAGGCATCATTGTGGAAATTTTTTTTCTCATCTTTTATTTACATTTGAACAAAAAGTGGCATGTCCAAAATTATTCATACCCTTTGCAAACTGTCACAGTCTATGGGAAAATTCAAAGTTCTGTACCATTCCAAATAGTCCAAGCTGTTCTAAAGCATCCTAATTACCCTGATTCATTGGGAACAGCTGTTTTAATCAACTCAACAGGTGAAAAACAGAAGCTCTCTGCTGTTGGTTTGTGGACAGTCATGGCTAAGACAAAGGAGCTCATGAGGACCTGCGGCTGCGCATTGTGGCTGCTCACAAGTCAGGAAACGGCTATAAGACCATATCTAAATGTTTTGAAGTTCCAGTGGCTACAGTTCAAAGTATGATTAAAAAATACAAGAGGTCCTGCACTGAAAAATCTCAAAGGACATGGTCGGAAGCCAAAAGTGACACCTGTGCTGGCCAGGAGGATAGTGAGAGAGGTAAAAAAAGAACCCAAGGATCACCACCAAGGCCATCCTGATCAATCTGGGCTCTGCTGGTGGCAACTTCTCAAGGCAGACTGCTGGGTTTCACGGACGCAGACCAAGGAGGACACCACTTCTCCAGATAAGGCACACAAAAGCCTGCTTGGCCTTTGCAAATGCTCATCTGGACAAAGAAGAAGACTTCTGGTCTTCTGTTTTATGGTCAGAATGCAAAACGGCACCATGAAAAAGGAGCAATACATCAAAATTCTCAACAACAACATCAGGCAGTCTGCAGAGAAACTTGGCCTTGGGCACCATACTTTAACCATAGTATTTGGAATAAAAATGTGGTCATACAAATGATAATTATCAAAACGCCACCAAATACATAAATAAATATGGTTACTACACTTGTACTATAATAAAACCATGGATAATTTCCATAAGTGATATATTGCTTTATGTGGGATGCATTATATCCAAATTTTAATATATCGCTGGGCGATAGAGTTTACATTTTTCAACGATAACAATCCAACAGTTGATGTGCTGTATCCATTTGGTTGGATAATTCTTATTCTTCAACACATAAGTAAGCATTTCAATGGAAGTAACCCTATGGGCGAGACTTCCGGTTCATAACCAGAAGAATAACAATGTGCAGAAAACGGTAAAACTGTTTGCACTACAAACCAGTGTGTTCAGAATAAAGATAATACATTAAAATAATATGGACACACTAATTTATAATATCAAGCAACAAAAGGAGCGGTTTTGCACAGATGAAAACAACTAGATGAGAATGAGATGGAAGATGGTAATATTTACAAATGGCCTCGCCTACTCTTACCGAAAAAAATAAGGTGGATAGCATAATAATTAGCGTAGACGGGCATCTTTTTGTTTTGTGTTTGATATTAATTATGAATTCGTATGTTACACTTTTATCAATCTTAATAGACCACTCTGAAAATTGTTATGGTAAGGTACTGATGAACGCCTCAAGAGATAGGTCAGGTTGTTCAGTGCTTAGCTAATAACATCAAAATATCATACTTTTAAGCTCATTGTTCAGATTCCCCTTTATTAGCTTACCTGCAGATGGTATAACAGCTCCAGTTCAGTCAAGCTTTCTTCTCATTTACTCTGGCCAATGAAAACACTGACACCTGGAGGGCTGATCTGGGTACAGCAGCGGACTGACCTGCGCTCTGCCTGAAGCCATTAACAGAGCTCTCTCTGCAGCCTCATAAACATGGTTTCATAAGATTTACTGCTATCCTTTGATCAAAAATTCATTTCAGGTGTCATAACGAGTTATTTTCCCGTTAATTGGTGTTTTTTTCCTTTCTTTCCAATTACAGCTAATATTCCAGAGTTCAGTAAAATACCTGGTGAGCTCAAAGAGAAGCCGAAAGATCAACCCTGTATCACTATTACGGTGAGCTCACCAGACAGACATCCCAGAATTCAATTATTCACCACAGCCAGGGGACATTTAATCGGACGTCCATCAGGCAGAGGTGAGGTAATACACTCTGATTATAATTATGATTGATGACCCTGTGTGATAAAATGTCCTTTGCAGAGTGCTTGTTTTCTTCATTTTGCAAGGCATTATCATGGACATATTACATGATGTTAACCGATTACCTGTGGTCTGATGATGAACTTTGTTTTATGGCCAGACACTACTGGCCTACTGGCAAGACAAAACCATGGTCAATTAAAAAAAAAATTAGGCTTTCATAACATGACTTCTATGTAGTGCGCTGAAAACATTCAAAATACACATTTAATTATACACTTTATATACTAGATTTCAATTGCAATATATATCATTAAAGGCAGTTTTTTTCAAAACTAGTCAAAACTGGAAATCGATGGAAGCTTGTCTCCGCCCTGGGATAAAAAATTAAAAAGGTAAATACAACTTTTTCTCACAATTTAGCGTTCTTTCTTTGAATTTATATCTCAGTTGTTTTGCAGTTCTGAGATCGTTTTTTTTTTTTTTTTTTTTTTTACATTTTTTATTATTATTTTTAAATTATTTATTTAATGGAAGAAACAAAAAATCTCAGAATTCAGACGAAGAAGTCAGATTCAGATTTGTGAGATGTAAACTCAGGATTGCAAGAAAGTTTATATCTTACAGTTTGGCCATTTTTTTCTCAGAACTATGTTTATATCTCATAATTCTGACTTTTGTGGCCAAATTATGAAATATAAACTCAGAATTGCAAGATGTAAACTCAGAATTAAGAGAAAAATAGTCAGAATTGTGAGATATAAACTCAGAATTGTGAGAAATAAATTTGCAATTGCAAGGAAAAAATCTAAATTGTGAGATAAAAACTCAAAATCTTTTATTTATTTTTTATTCCATGTCAGAAACAAAATAATCTTACTTAAGAGAAAAAAGTCAAAATTGTGAGATGTAAAGTCAGAATTGTGAGATATAAATTTGCAATTGCAAGAAAAAAAATCTGAATTGTGAGATCAAAAATCACAATTATAAATAATAAAAAAAATTATTCCATGGCAGAAAAAAAAAAACTCAATTCAGAGAAAAAAGTCAGAATTGTGAAATGTAAAGTCAGAAGAGCGAGATATAAACTCAGCATTGTTAGAAATAAATTTGCAATTGCAAGAAAAAAAAAATTCTGAATTGTAAGAATTGTAAGAATTGTAAGATAAAAATGATTAAAAAAAAACAGAAATTCCATGTCAGAAAAAAAAAATCTCAATTCAGAGAAAAAGTCATAATGTTGATGTAAAGTCAGAATTTTTTCTTTTTAACATTTTATTTAGCTTTTTATTAGAAAATCTCAGAATTCAGAGGAAAAAGTCAGAATTGTGAGATGTAAACTCAGGATTGCAAGAATGTAAGTTTATATCTTGCAGTTTGAACATTCTTTTCTCAGTGTTGTGAGTTTATGTCTCACAATTCTGACTTTTATGGAATTCAAGGGAAAAAAAGGAAAAAAAAGTCAGAATTGGGAGAGTTTAGAATTTAGAGTTGTGAGATAAAGAAAAATGTTTTTAAAATTTGATTATTTTTTTTATTCCATGTCAGAAACAAAAAAATCTCAGAATTCAGAGGAAAAAGTCAGAATTGTGAGATGTAATCTCAAGTTTTACATAATTTCAAGAAATACTGTTTATATCTTACAGTTTTAACTTTTTCCTTAGAACTGTGAGTTTCTCACAATTCTGAATTTTGTGGTTGAATTGAGATATTAACTCAGATTTCAGAGAAAAAAGTCAGAATTGCGAGACATAACTTCAGAATTGACAATTTTTTGATGTTTTATTTTTTATTTCATGTTAGAAACAAAAAATTTCAATTAAGAGAAAAAAAGTCAGAATTGTGAGATATAAATTCGCAGTTGCAAGAAAAAAACTAAATTATGAGATAAAAAGTCAACATTTTTTATTTTATTTTATTTATTATATTTTATTTTTATTTTGTTTTATATTTCATGGAAGAACAAAAAAAATCTCAAGTCAGAATTGTGAGATGACTTTTGTGGCTGAATTGCGAGATATAAACTCAGATTTTTTTTTAAAATGTTTTATTTATTTATTCAGAGAGAAAAATTGTCAGATGTAAAGTTGGAATTGCGAGAAAGAAAATCAGGATTCTGAGTTTATATCTCTGATTATTGGAGTGATAAAAATAGGTCATCAGTACGAAACAAGAAATTTGAACCTGGCTTTATCCAGTGTTCACATTTCTTTTCTCAAAATGTATGCAAATGTGTGCATATATAATCGGATAAATCCCTATTTGGATATTTTAGCACATTTCAGAAAACAATTGTCTTAATGTACTGTGATTAATAAACTGTGGAAATTATATATCATATACATATCTATTAGTTAAAATTGATACCCTATTCAGCTGTAATGTCTTGCCTTAAAATAAAGAGTTTTAGTGCTTTTAGCAATATGAAATAATAGACAGCCCACTATACACAATATTTCCCCTGAACCCTTCCCTTTGGTAATGGTCTTTGGGAGAAACCCCCTCAACCCACTTTAATGAGGCAAATCTCAGATATTGGCTGACATTTTAAAATCCTCTTCCTGAATGGCAGTGCCAGCAGTCATCTTTACAAGAGATTTCTGCTGAAGGTCTTTGTGATGATGGAAGGAATTATAATGGCCTTGGTGTCAATGTGAATAGGAGCCGGTGGCTTAAGAGTAAAACCTCACCTCACAGATGAGCTCGGGAATCCCAAGATGCTTTGGGTCTCGAAGCCCGTTCATTTTACAGGCGGGTTTAGACCAGATGCCCTCCGCTCCGCTCTGAGATTTAGGGTGACTAAAGAGGGAGGGATCATGTCATGTGTTTGTCATTGTCAACAACGAGAAAAGCAATAAAGAGCGAGTCTCCATTTCAACTTTCAATGGGAACTGACTGCGTCTACTGTCATTAGAAAGACTAATGTCTAAAAACATTCAGTTGTGTTTTGTTAACCAACACTGAGACTCATTTTTTTAAATTAAAAAATAGTACTAGGATCATTCCTACATTTACGTTTTTCCTGTATAAAGCCTTGTGTCATATTTGATTATCAATATGATCAAAACTTCTACATGCCTTCTGTCATCTGATTGATAGTTCATACCTTTATTTTTAGCAAGTAAAAGGCCTTCACCCTTCAGGTTGTGGTTCACTTTTTGTTGTGAAATCTTTACAAAATTTCATCCAATTTTTTGCCATATCAATAACATGCCTAAATTACACACAGTGTCGCAGTTTAATAGTTTGTTATTTTTCCTCTTTGAATATGAACTCAGTATTGAATATGAACTTTTGCTCTGTACTGTAGATATGAATTCAACTGAAAAAAAAAAAACTTGTGAAAAAATATCTTTCAGGTGGTCAAATAGCAAATAGTGGAGCTCTGCAGCCACCTACTGGTAAAAGTTATTTGTAGTTTTGTTTTTTTTTACTTTTAAAACTGGATTTTCCAAAAGATGGGCAAAAATCTTACACTAAACCATGTGAAATTATCCATGTTATCCACATGAATTAAAATTAGAAATTTGGGTCTTTTATAAAGTGAATTTTACATAAAAAAGTAGTAGTAGTACCCATTTAAAAAATATGTATTTATTAATTTATATATATTTAAAAAATATCACTAACTCACTGAAAACTGCACAAATGTAGAGTAAAAACTTTAATAAACAGAAAAATATACAGTACAGACCAAAAGTTTGGACACACCTTCTCATTCAAATGAATGAGAAGGTGTGTCCAAACTTTTGGTCTGTACTGTATATATATATATAAAAATAGTTTACATCTCACATTTCTGACTTTTTTTCTCAGAATTGCGAGTTATAAACTCACAATTCAGACTTTTTTCTCAGAACTGCGTGATATAAACTCAGAACTGCCTGATATAAACTCGCAATTGCAAGTTATAAAGTCAAAATTGCGAGGCATAAACTCACAATTCTGACTTTTTTCACAGAATTGTGTAATATAAACTCGCAATTGTCAGAATTGTGAGAAAACCTCGCAGTTACAAGAAAAAAGTCAGAATTGTGACTATATTTCGCAATTCTGACTTTTTTTCATAGAATTGCATAATATCTACTTGCAATTGTCAGAATTGTAAGAAAATTTTGCAGTTACAAGAAAAAGTCAGAATTGTGACTATATTGCGAGAAACGAACTTGCAATTGCGAGAAAAGGTCAGGATTGCAATTCTGCCATTATTTCTTGCAGTTGAGTTTATGTCTCACAATTCTGACTTTATTTATCTCAGAATGGCGAGAAACAAACTTGCAATTGCGAGAAAAAGTCAACTGTTTTTATCTTGCAATTCTGACATTATTTCTCACAGTTGAGTTTATATCTCGCAAATTTGACTATTTCTCAGAATTGTGAGATATAAACTCACAATTGCGAGTTATAAAGTCAGAATTGCAAGATACAAACTTACAATTCAGACTTTTTTCTCAGAATTGCGAGTTTATATCTTGCAATTGTGACTTTATAGCACGCAATCGTGAGTTTATTAAGTCAGAATTCTGAGATATAAACTTGAAAATCAGACAACACATCAGTCTTTTTTCCCTCAATATTGGATATTATAACTCCCAATTGTGAGTTTATAAACTCGCAATTGCAAAAAAGTCAGAGTTGTAAGGTTATTTCTCACGATTGAGTTTATATCTCTTAATTCTGAGGATTTCTGAAATTGTGAGAAACAAACTTGCAATTGCGAGAAAAAGTCAGAAATGTGAGTTTTTATCTTGCAATTCTGACATTATTTCTCACAGTTGAGTTTATATCTTGCAATTCTGACTTTATTTCTCAGAATTGTGAGAAACGAACTTGCAATTGTGAGTTATGAAGTCAGAATTGCAAGATATAAACTCACAATTCTTTTTTTTCTCACAACTGCGAGTTTACATCTCACAATTCTGCTTTTTTCCCCTCAGAACTGTGAAATATAAAATCAGCTGCTAGTTATAAAGTCAGAATTGCAAGATATAAACTCAAAATTCTGACTTTTTTCTCAGAATTGCATGATATAAACTCGCAATTGTGAGTTATAAAGTCAGAATTGTGAGTTTATGCCTTGCAATTCTGACTTTATAACTCATAATTGGGAATTTATATCAGGCAGAAATTGCATTTTCACAGAATTGCATAATATAAACTCGTAATTGCAAGAAAAAAAAAGTCAGAATCTTGCAATTCTGACTTTAACATAATTGTGATTTTATATCTTGCAATTCTGAGAAAAAAAGTCAGAATTGCGAGATATAAACTCACAATTGCGAGTTAAAGAATTGAGAAAATCAGAATAAACTTGCAATTGCGAGAAAAAAGTTAGAATTGTGACTATCACAACTGCATGTTTATATCTCACAATTCTGATTTAATTTCTCAGAATTGTGGCTTTATATCTCACAATTCTGATTTTATAACTTGCAATTGCATGTTTATATCAAAATGATGAGAACAAAAAAAAAATGTTAGAATGAGATGTAAACTTGCAATTGCGAAAAATTTAGAATTGTGAGATAAAAAGTCGCAATTACATTTTTTTAAATTCTTTATTCAGTGGCGGAAACAGGCCTCCATACAGTTGTGAACATCAATGCTGTGATTTGTGACAGCTCTGCAAGTGTCATGTTTTATACAATAAACCTAAATGTTTGTATTTTAGTTACCCTAAAATACAAAGTCGTTGCCATTTTTTCCCCCCCTGAATGAATCAATTGAAGGAGTCAGGTAGGAGTGAATGATTCAATGACTTATTCACAGCTGTTTGTCACCATCTACTGGCGCAACAATATAACTGGCAGAAAATCATTTCCACTAATGCCCAAAATCACATACTGGGTAGGTACTTTTGAATAAGTATCAGTACTTCTAAGATTTTCATTTAAACTACCGCTTTCACCTTTTATAAAATATGTAGGGATTTTCAATCAGAAAGTAAATCTGCTAGTAAACTTCACAAATAATTACAAACTGATGGCAAGTAACACAAGTGATTTAAAGTGAAAGACTGAAATAATATATTTTTTTTGTAAAGTGTACAGCAATAATATGTTTTATTTACAACTTTAAACAGTTTTTTTTACAGTGTACATACAAACAGAGTAATACAAACATCTCAGTGCTGTTGGTAAATCAAATCCGAGGCCAAGAGCTATTGTATAATTCTTAAAAGTGGTTAAATCTTATAATATAATACATAATTCTTAGTACCTTCAGCCAAATGTAAATATGTCCCTTGTTACCTAATTTTCATAATCACAGATGATTTGTCTATAATGTGGCATGAATCAAGTTCCTTTATTGCCTTTCTTGGAACACAACCCACTCACAGATGAGCTTGAAAATGAGATACGCGAAGATCAACAGCACTACACAAATGCATATGACCCACTTATTATTTACGCTATTGTTCACTGCTGTTCACAGCCCTTCCTCATTATTTACAACATAATCACAACCTTGTTTTGCATGTGATTATGCTTGTGTAGCTTCAGGGCACCATTGGGTTTAAGAAGAAGTCTGTTTCACTAGAATTTGCCTTAAACAGTGCTCTGGGAAAATCGGAGTATTAATAACAATTATTGGCGTCCTTTAGTTTCTACAGGCACCTTAAGTGTTGGGTATTGACTGTTGTCTATTGATTTCACAGCTTGTCACTTGGGGTTCAACTCCCATTTACTCAGAACACTTCAAACAAGCCCTCATTCGCCAACACGCTCTTCAAATGCTTATGTGAACACAAGTATCAGGGCAACTCTAGCAGGAGGAAATTATTCTAAATAGCATCGTGATCTGAAATAGAAAAATGAAAGCATGTGCTTGACATGTAAGGAAAATAGATTTTGCTGCCGTCTTCCATTGAAATTGTTTCATTTAATCCTTACGAGTAAAAGAAGCTGCCAAATACAAACATGTATCACTTTTGTTGACTGATATGTGTTTGTAGGAACTATACGATGACGTAGTGAACAAGGCATGACATTATTTAATCATTTAAAAATGCTATTAATGTTTCTGGCTGACTGATATGACACATCTAAAATCTTTTCATTGCCTTCAATGTGAAATCCATTAAAATGTTATAGATTAGTCTACCAGTCAAACGAGGCATTATTATATGACTGATTAATGTACAAATACAAGCATTGCCTTTAACTTCTCGAAACCACAAACTATGACAGAAGCAGCATTGAAACTTTACCTGCCATTAGAATTCACTCTCATTCATCTCTGTAGACTAGAAATCTAACTAGGAAGAAAATTCACAGTCGAATGTTCATTAAATATGAAGTATTGCATGACAACAAATTTAATTTGAAAGACAAAAATAAATCAGGGGCATCAGATACTTAGTGCAGAGCTATTCAGAAATGAATCAGGTTTCATCAGCAAATGAGATCTCATCATTTCTAAGAGGAGTACCTGGATAAACAGTCCAGTCCAGGCATGTATTACCATGCTGGTCCTGGTTTGTTTATGCTCTTTAGTGTTGCTCAGTGCTTTAGTGCTGGTGTAACTGCTTAACTAAGAAAGTCTTGGTGGCTAAGGCAGGAAAAACAGCTTAAAGCAGTGTTAAAATGGTCTCAACTGGTCTCCCAATGTACTTTTTGGCTGGTCAGGCTGGACAAGACCAGCTGAAGCACAGCTTTGTCAGCCTGGGAGGTTAACCCAAACCAGCTTAGACCAGCAAACCATTTTAAGACTGGTTAATCTGTATCAGCAATGTATAGTGACCCAACTGACCTTACGACTGAATTGTGTAACCACTGACGCCGCGTTTCAAGGGAGAGTGTACTCTATATCTTACAAACAAAATGACATTGCAAGTCGAATGTGAATGATTGATTTTGGAATAAATTACCTCAAATCACTGCGCAGAAGAACTAAAAGCACAGGCTTTTGTATCAAATTTTAACACACTAAATCTAATAATCGAAGATGGGAATATAGTGAAATTGCAAGCCAAGTGTGAAGGCAATTCTTAAATCAAGAAGGATTTTCTAGACAAGTGAAAATGATTGTCTTGTTTTCAGAAAAAATAAGTTAAAATTGAAACAAGCTAAATAATCTGCCAATGGGGTAAACAAAATAATCTAGTTTTCTGCTTGAAATAAGATTATTTTGCTTACCTCACTGGCAGATCATTTTGCTTGTTTTAAGCAAAAACTCACTTCATTTTGACTGAAAAGCAAGACAATAATTTTTACTTGTCTAGAAAACCCTTCTTGATTTAAGAATTTTTAGATATTTTGGAAAAATTAAACTTTTTTTGCAGTGTATCCCTTATACTATGTTAAAATTCTAGATTTAATCATTATGTTCTGGGTCAACTGGTCCTTAATTAATTTAATACAATACAACCAAAAATCACATTACAAAATAAATAAATACAAAATAAAATCTGGTAAAAACACTAAACCGGTAACATTTCTACTTTTCACACATTAAAAAAGTAAACAAGATCATATGCTATTAAAAACAGTTAAAAAAAAATACATCTGTACACTTTAACCATGAAATTTGTGAGTCAAACATCAGATATGTAATATACACTTTGTAATCAAATTCTACAACACTTCAGAGTGCGTCAAACCTAGGCATGCAAGGGTTTGTTCACACTTGTCCTGTTTGGTTAGATTAAAACGAACTCTGGTGAAATTTAGTGCGGTTCATTTAAATAAATGTGAATGCTTCCATCTAATCCCACAAAACAAGCGCACAGAGATCACAAAAAAGATGGGTCTCGGTCCGCTTCCAAAAAAATTCTGGTGCAGTGCGAATTTAAATATGAACGCAACAAGGACCAAATAGTTCTAAACGAACCAAAAACAGGAAGTAATGACAAGATGCGACATGATTTCAAGATTTCATGAATGAAACGGTGTAGCCAAAACAAAATAAGCAGAAGGCAAACATGGAGCAACAAGAGGGTAAAGTGCTTTTTATGAGCTCCTCGTGAGTTTGCAAGTGGTTAAAAAATAAAATCATATGTACACGCAACAAGCGTGCTTAGTCCAGCAGACGCCATTAGGTGTATATGACTTAAAACGGCACTGAGCAGACAGATCGGTGAATGGGTGCTATGAAGTCGAACAGACCTTTCCGGTGTGTTCGGTGAGTTCCGCACTAAATATACATCATTCAACCCGACTAATCAGGTCTTGAACATATCACTTTAGGTTCACTGTCAAAATTTCCAGTGTGAATGCTAGGTGGACCAGGACCAAATGTATCATTTTCCTGTTTGGTCCGGACCAAATGGACCAAATGAACCAAATGAACCGAACTACAAGTGTGAAAAAATAGCATAAATGAGAATTCACACAATTTTAAGTAAAAACAACCAAAGTAAAACACTATTTTTGACAAATTGACCAGGGACATAATGATACCCCTTTCTGTAAACATTGATCAAACTAGTTCTACTATTTCTTTCCCTTTGTGCAAACATAGAGATGGTTTGTTTTGGGTGATCATTCAAAAATTTCGGTGTTCATGCGATGCAGGGTCTGAACACTTGCTGTTTTCGAGACTAATGACTGGTGTCAGGAAAGGAACAAACTCCATTCACTAGCCTCTCAGCATACCTAGTATCTAGTATAGACCTTTTTACTATAATGAAATAGATTTGTATGACAGACAATTCTGTGCTGCAAAAGAGGCTTATCTTATGTAGGATTTTTGTCTTAATTTTAAATTAAGATGTATTTACTAGATAAGCAAAATGCACTTAATTTAGTTTTTCCCCCTGGAAACAAGTAAGATTATCTGCCAGTGGGGTACGTAAAATATTAAATCAAGAGTATTTTAATTACCCCACTGGCAGATAATTTTACTTATTTTAAGCAAACTTCACTTAAAGGGATATTTCACCCAAAAATGAAAATGTTATGTTTATCAAACCCTGCGGCTCCTGACGTTACACTGATGTCCTAAACGCGAAACCATCGGCAAACGCCGGAAGCAATCTGTTGCGTGTATACGACACTCATTTTTTACACAGTGCACAGAGATTGTGGGTATGGCGGCTATTCAAAATGGTAATTACTTAATTACTTGCGCTTATCCTGATTGTTCAAATCGATTTAAAGCTAAAAGATTACATTTGCTTGCGCAAACTCATCAGGAATTTTGTAGAGTTTTCACCAATTTCCCCTTCTGGCGTTTGCGTATACTACGCCAGAGCGTATACACAGGTAACGCACCAGATGCTGAGCACGCACTCAGGACAGTTGGACATTGCTGTGTATCAAAGGTAAAAAAATATATAAATACTGTTCAGTTTCTTGCAAAAACTAATAATTTCTTGTCTTAGGACATCAACGTATCGTCAGGAGCTGCAGGGTTTGATTTGGATTTGTCTGAGCATGTTTTTGTTTACTTTTAAAGGTTTGGTGCCCATTCACTGCCATTAAATGACTAACAGACTGCAATGGATTGAGTTAAAAATCTTTGTTTGTGTTCTCCTGAAGAAACAAAGTCACCTACATCTCGGATGCCCTGGGGGTAAGCAGATAAACATCAAATTTTCATTTTTAGGTGAACTATCCCTTTAATTTAGTTTTTCCCCTAGAAACAAGACTAAATATCTTATGTCATTTTGCTTATCTAGTAAATGCATCTTAATTTATTAGTAGATATTTTGACTAGAAACAAGACAAAAATACTAAGTAAGGTTAAGCATTTTTTCGCAGTGAGTATGTTTGACAGACAAAAGCCTGCAAAATGATTTGATTGGCTATTTGGGCTGTCAGTCATTTATCTGCCGTAAGGTCAATTAGCAGTCATCAGATAAGATAGATAATCATTGAGTCAGTGATTAGGAAAGCATCCAAAAGTGGGTTTGTTGCAGAAAACAGTTCTGTAGCCATCCACGTCGATCCAGACACAGGCACTAACTGGCACAGACTTGCGCTGCTGGTGGTCAGGAAGTGCTTTCTTCTTTCTCTGCCTCTTTCGTCACTGTAAGAACAAACAACATGCAATTTTATTTACAGCCACCTACTAAACAAGGTCATTACTGCTTCAATTGGCTCCTCCAATTAACTAAACAACCATTTATTCCAGACATGTCCATCATAATTATGACACAGGCAGATGAATATTGTATTCCAGCAGCATCTCTCTCTTTCTTGCCTGGCTTTGGCTTCTTTCTACCTCTGCTTTTGATTTCTGAGAGCACTGAATGTCTGACCACTCTTGCGTGGAAGATGAAAGGTCAAAGGCTACCGAGGATTTCTTTGGCACGTTCCCCAGATATAATGAGCACGCTCATTCTTGAACATTTCATCAAGGTTTTTAGTCGAGCCTCGTGCTCTCTGTGGAAAACAAATACAGCTTATTAGCCAAATATGTATCTCTTTTTTTGCGCCGTGTCTCTGTGGCTGCATGCAAATTTCACCCTTTATTTAAGGAGAAAATCACCGTTCCTCGTATTCCCCGAACTCTTCACCGTCTGCGTCAGACAGCTTAGCATATACAATGGGCTTGTCGGCGACTTCGGCGGCATGGCTAATGCAAGACCTTTTGCGCTGCTTAATTCCGGAAGGATAAACAGGCTAGCGCATGCAAAATTATTCAAACACAGATAATTAACCGGGGAAACAATCAGCTGTATGAATAATAATCCGCAGTGGTAGACATTATAACTTTTGAGCATGAGAATAAGACGGATGTGGGTACCTTGGGCATGAGCTTATCAAATAAAGCTTGGTAAATGTACCATGAATGAAATGAGTCAATCATTTTAATGTGCGAGAGAAGCCCTGAGGAGAACAAATAAGCAATCACTACATCACGCAGGGCGAGCAAATGAACCTGCTGCACAATTAGGCAGGGTCACATTCGGCGAGGGCTGCGAGCACTCCGTGTGCTAATGAGCTCTGTGCGTGTCGGGGAAAGGGGGATGGAGGGAGCGAGGGAGATGGAGAGAGAGACAGTTACCGCCTGAATAAAGAGCCTACAACCACGGCACTTACGCTGGAATAGATAGCGCTTCATTAAGGGCACTTTCACACCAAAGCTTTCGGTGCCATTTGACGTCAGAGTTCGGTTCATTTTGTTATAAACAGCAAGCGACTTCTCTTCAAACGGTGGTCTGGGGTGCAAATTATTTGAGCTCAGGTGCGGTTCACAGTCATTAGAGACACAATGCGTCCCAAGTCACGCAAGTGAACTACTAATGCAAGTGCTGTTTAAAGATTCTGTGCTAAATAAAAACATGAATAAAAATAGAAGATATGTATAATATATGTACATTCATGTGACCCTGGACCACAAAACCACTCATAAGGGTCAATTTTTTGAAATTGAGATTTATACATTATCTAAAAGCTGGATTAATACGCTTTCATTTGATGTTGATGGTTTGTTAGGACAGCTATTTGAAAATCTGGAAAATCACCTTTAAAGTTGTCCAAAAATTAGGTTTTGATATATTTATGATAGGAAATTCACAAAACATCTTAATGGAACGTGGTCTTTACTTAATATCCTAATGATTTTTGGCATAAAAGAAAAATCGATAATTTTGATCCATACAACGTATTTTTGGCTATTGCTACAAATATACCCGTGCTACTTGAGACTGGTTTTGTGGTCCAGGGTCACATATTAAATTCCGGTAACACTTTATAATAACTATCCGTTATAACTAGTTAATAGATCATTAATAAACTGTTAGTTAATGGGTTATAAATGACTTGTTAAACAACAGTTAATAGTTTGTTAATTATTTATAATTATCTGTTATAACTAGCTAATAGACCATTAATAAACGGTTAGTTAATGAGTTATAAATGACTTGTTAAATAATAGTTAATAGTTTGCTAATAGTTTGCTGTACTGTATTTTACTAAAGAAACTCCACAGATGAAATGTTGAACATTGTGTTTAATAGGGCTGGGTAAAAAATATCGATTCTCCGATTTTAATCGATCTTCAGTTTAACGCAACGATATCGATTCGGGAAATCCCCGAATCGATTCTTAATGCGCGTGCTTCACGTAAGAGGATATGAATATTCACCTCTCGTCCTGAAGGTGTCACTAGTGTTCCTGCTGAGAGAGTTCTCTCAACTGCTGGTGATCTAATCACAGCGCAAAGGAGCTGCCTTAGATCAGATCAGAACATGTTGATTAGCTGCTTTTTTTGCAGAAAAATCTGGTGATCAAAAAAGATAAGGCTGTAGTTAAGAACTGTTAGTTTTATGGACAGTTAGAATGTTTTGTATACGCAGACAAGGGCTTTATAATGGGCCTGTTTTGAACGTTTTGAATTTAGAAAAAATGTTTTATTTCTTAAACATGTTTGAAGTTCTTAATAGATTTCACTGTTGCACATTTACAGTCTTTTTTTTTTACAGTAATGTGCATTTTGCAGTTTGTTTACATGGTGTACAATGGATGCACATATTTATGACTTCTTGTTACAGTGTTCATTTAAAATAAACAACTGTGTGCACCCTATTATTAATGTAGATGTGTATTTCAGTAATAAACTTAAGTAGGAGAGTTTCAGTTACCAGCATTTATATCAAAATATGGATCCCATGTCTGCAAAACTAACATTTTAAATTAAATATTGATAGCTAATCGATATCGAATCGAATCGAAATCGGAATCAAATCGGATCGAAACCATAAAAATAAGAATCGAATCGAATCGCCGAATTGGTCATAATACCCAGCCCTAGTGTTTAATGTATAGAAAAACACATACTGAGCCATCACATGGCAGAACAGCAGTATACAACAGAATACAAACCCACTTCAGCTACACCTGTGGACCATGCTGTGCACATGGACAACAATGGTGACGGTAAGCAAGACTGTTTGCTATCTTTTCATTAAAGATGTTTGATCAGGATAAAGTGCCCAAACCTCATGGGTTTGTATTCTGTTGTATACTGCTGTTCTGCCATGTGATGGCTCAGTATGTGTGTTTCTATACATTAAACACAATGTTCAACATTTCATCTGTGGAGTTTCTTTGGTAAAATACAGTACACAGAAAAGCCTATGGGTGGAACAAGGTTGAGGTACAAACATTTTATATTTTAAATATCACATCAAATTTCTGTAGCTTGAACTTGTTCCATCCATTTGCTGTTCTACAAAGTTTCACTGGTATTAATAGATGGTTAACAAACTATGAACAACTGATCTGTAAAGTGTGTTAATATATTAGTTAAGTGTTAGTTATTAGCTTGTGTATGTTAGTGGGACGTTATTCTAAAGTTGCAACTATTCCTCATTTACTAACAGTTAATAAATGAAGAATAGTTGCAACTTTAGAATAACGTCCCAATAACATATATAAACTATTAACTGATACTTAACAAGTCTTTAGTAAGTAATTTACTAACAGCTTGTTCATGATCTATTACTAATTTATTAGGTATAGTTCATCATTAAAATACAGTTAACAAGTCATTTATAACTTGTTAACTAACAGTTTGTAAGTTATCTATTGACTATCTATAAGGCACAGTTATAAATATATAACAAACTATTTAACAAGTCATTTATAACTCATTAACTAACAGTTTATTAATGATCTATTAACTAGTTATAACGGATAGTTATTATAAAGTGTTACCTAAATTCCGGTATATGAAATATATTGGCAATGAAGGAAACATTCAATATAACTCTCAATATATGTTATAGTACATGTCTGTACAGCAACTCAACCCTTCCAAGTCACAAAAGCAAGCAAGTCGTGAACTATGCAAGTGATGGTTTGTACATTTAAAGATTTAGTGGTAAATCCAAAGTGACAAAAACATGAATACAAACATTAAAAAGTTATCATGCAAACGTTTTCTGCTAGTATTCTCAGTTGTATTTCCAACATATGACACCAACATACTGGAGTTTGGAATCAAAGATACAATGTGAAAAGAAAAGAAAGTGGTGATGTCAGATTTGGACCAAGATATTGAACAAAAGCTTTGTATAAAGTGAATCGTTTTGGCCAGATTTGAGACAAACTGGTGAAAGAATTAAAGAAATGTAAAAGGTTTCTTTCATTCTAGGGCAGCCTTTGACCACTTCAGTGTTGACACAAGTGGTTAGCGTGTAAGAACACAGCTGAAAACGCAGCCTTTCAAAGTACACTCCATTTGATAGCATGTGCGAAGACACTGAAATTGAACAACTGAAATTTTCATGTTTGTCCAGTGTCTGTACTATTTCTCTCCACAAGTTATAAGTGACAAAAAATGTTTTACTCTTCAAACCAGAGCTGCGAGTATCTCTAAAGCCCCTCAATTTGGGCTTTAATGTGGGCATCTGTTGTGACTGTGAAATAATTGTCTTAGCCATTCTTGCCACACGCACACACAAAACAATTTGTTGAGTCAACTTAAAATAATTTGTTACCCTGCTGCCTTAAAAAGTTCAGTCAACTCAAATATGTGGTCAACTTGAAATGTTAAGTTGTACTAAGTGACAACTTAGATATTTGAGTTGACTTAAAAAATAGGTTTGTTAAACTTAAAAGCTGGGTAAGTTACCTGGCTGCTTTAAAAATTTAAGTTGAATCAACTAAAATATCCAAGTTATCACTTTGTACAGCTTAACATTTCAAGTTGACTAAAATTTTTTGAGTTGATTGAACCTTTAAGGCAGCCAGGTAACAAATTATTTTAAGTTGACTCAACAAATTGTTTTTAAAGTATTGTGGGTCAAATAATTGGTGCAAAAAAGTGCATATGTGAGCGGACCAATATCTACATCATGCATGGTGTACATTAGTATGACTGTGTTTTAGTGCCACGGAAACAAAAAATCTAAGATTATGAGATTACAGTAATATTTTGAGAATAAAAAAAAAAAGAAAAATCTGCAATAGGCTAGAATATACTCTCAAAACAACTTTAATGTTGTCATTGCTAGATGTATTCTCCTTAATTTGACTTTATTCTTGAAACATTTAGACTTTATTCTCATAATTTTGACTTTATTGCCAAAATATTTAGACTTTATTCTCATAATCTTGACTTTATTCTCAAAAAACTTTGTCAAAATAGTATAGTATAATAATGTCTCTCGTAATATATATATATATATATATATATATATATTTTTTTTTTTTCTCAATGTTGCTCTAAAATGCAGTTGTACACTAGTGTATGTGCACAAACCAAAATATACTTTGGGCATGTATAACATTGTCAATAATGGACGATAAATCTTACGTTGCATCCATGCAGGATGACTGTCATGGTTTGGCCGTCTAAAGAGTGAATAAACAATATTAATGATATATATATATATTAATGATGAGGTAGAGAGCTTTTCAGTTAATATTGTTTACACTACATTGTTTATATGATATTCAACATTTGAGTTGGTTATGATCATAGTATAAATATGACCTCAATTGTGCATGGAATGACACTTGGCAAAGTGCTGACTATGTTTTGTTTGGTACCCTTTCAATTTTCCATGTCAATGAGGATGTTATGACATGATTGATCTCAATTATGACCAAACTGTTGCACATAAACGTTGATGTCACACAGTCTGGCTTTTAAGCAAGATATTATCCAGGCCACATTGTACAATGTGACAAGCAACAATCATGAGAGACAAAAACATATCCTAAAAGTCAGACTGATTTTAAGATAAAGAGTGCGAGATGATGTGCACAAGATGCACATGACGCCGGATGAGCTGTGGGCAAAAAGCTGACAGACAGCTGGTAATAAGGGCAGTTAGCAGCAGACAAACACTTAGGTACGCCAGCCTCACCACGAGCCAACCGAACAGGCCCCATGGCGCAGGCTTTCAAAGCAAAGTCAAAGTTATTAAGTATTCAATCATATAAAAGGGAGAGGAAGGCGTGAAAGGTTGCGGACCAAAGCACTTTTGCTCCAGTGCATTAAGAGGCTATGCAGCCGCTCCAAGTCTGCGTGAAAAGAAATAGATTGCCTCCCCAGAAGATGGCAGCTTCCCTGTAACCCCCTCCTTTTTTTCTCTTTAATAACTGCAATCTGCTGTGAAAATCTAATCCCAAGTACCATTTACGCTGCACCCAGATAACTTCTGCTTGGAAAAGCGTACAATATGAATATTTCATTCCCTGATATCCAAATAAACATGGCAGGCTTTCCATCAATCAGGGGACGTTGCAAGAAGTGAACTGGAAAGTGGAAATTGCTAATGAATAGCAAGGTTTGGGGGGGAAAGCATGTCTTGTAAGTGCATCTGTTTTATTTCTCTTCAAAAATGTATACATTAGTTAAAAAAAAAAGCGCAGAGTGCAGTGGTAAACATCCCTCCCGATGATCTAGATCAAGGCCTGCCATTAAACGTGACCATGTATGCCCTCCTCCGCATCGGTATAGACACGACCACCGCTTTCTGATGGAACGATGGAGGCTATTATAAGTTATTTATCACAACAAATCAAGCAGTCATACTGTTCTGTATTTACTAACAGCTGAATCTGCTCATCCAAAGGATCAAGCCCCTTCTACTTGGAAGAGTCCATCCATATACATGCTGCCTCGGATCGGGCTGTATGTCAGGTCTCAGCAGATTTGAAAGGCCACACCTGGCCTAAGAGCTCTAGTAATGACACTTAATGAAAGCTGGGAATCCATGCATGCAGAAGGAGCCCTGCCAGTCATAAATAAACCACAAGCCTACAAGCTATTTTCTCTGCTATCTATTTATTTGTATTTACTCCGTCCTGAAGGTACTGATGTCCTAAAAGAACATTAGCCGAGCTTTATTTTGGTATCAAAACTTAGAAAATGGACAGTGTGCCTGTTGTTTGTCCTTTCTACTGGTTTCTCATCTAGCATCAAAAATGTACATGCATACTTAAAGGGTTAGTTCACCAAAAAATGTAAATCACCCTCATGCCGTTCCAAACCTGTAAAACCTTCATTCATCTTTGGAACACAAATGAAAGAAGTTCACTTCCAAAACAAAAATTTACATATAATTTACGTTGTCATCCAAGATGTTCAAGTCTTTCTTTCTTCAGTTGTAAAGAAATTATGTTTTTTGAGGAAAACATTTAAGGATTTCTCTCCATATAGTGGACTTCTATGGTGCCTGTGATGTAAGGCAAGGCAAGGCAAGTTTATTTATATAGCACATTTCATACACAATGGTAATTCAATGTGCTGTACATAAAAGGGATTAAAATCATAATATGAGTTTAAACTTCCAAAATGCAGTCTTATCTAGCGAAACGATTGGTTATTTTTTTTTTTTAAATAAAATTTTTCATACTTTTTAACTCCAAATGCTCATCATGTCTTAGCTTTGTATTTCAGACAGCTAGTGTATGTCAAAAAACTCCCAATCTTATTTTCTTCTCCAACTTTGAAATCATCCTACATTGCTGTTTTACCTTTTTTTTGTAAAGGGCGTTTGATCTTCTTTGTATGTTCACTTAGTAAACACTTGGTTGGTACTTCTGCAGCGATTTAGGACGATTTTGAAGTTGGAGGAGAAAATGAGACAAGAGTTTTCCAACATACCCTAACTGTCTTAAACTAAAATACAGTTTACCCAGAGCTGGCATTTTAGGTTGAAAAATATATACATTGTAATATATATATATTTAATAATCAATCATTTTGTTAGATAAGATCCTTCTTCCTCTGCTGGGATCATTTAGAGCCCTTTGAAGCTGCATTTAAATTGCATTTTGAAGGTTCAAACTCATGGGCACCACAGAAGTCCTCTATATGGAGAGAAATCCTGAAATGTTTTCCTCAAAAAACATTATTTAATTGCGACTGAAGAAAGAAAAACACAAACATCTTGGATGACAAGAGGGTGAGCAAATCATCTGTACATTTTTGTTCCGGAAGTGAACTTCTCGTTTAAGATACTTTTGATGAGTACAGAATATAAAGACGATGAACTAAGAGAGGTCGACATTATATGCCAGAAAGCCGCACGCATACATTGTAGACGTTCTTTGTGCACAAAAAGTATTCTCTTAAAATACCAATGCGATTTGGAATAAC
Source organism: Garra rufa (assembly GCF_049309525.1). Lineage (NCBI taxonomy): Eukaryota > Metazoa > Chordata > Actinopteri > Cypriniformes > Cyprinidae > Garra > Garra rufa. The sequence goes on along the minus strand of NC_133363.1, from coordinate 8,024,418 downwards.
AATTATGGTTGGTAAATGATGACAGAATTGTCAATTTTTGCTGAACTGTTTCTTAAAAAATGCACTATGCATTGCTTTCTGTGGTAACAATACCAGATTCTTCATTGTCGCTTCGACTTTTCTTTGAATAAAACTTCTGAAATACTATAACTCTGTAAAGTCAAACCCTGAGCAGGTTTCTGACTCTCTTGCTCCATCATCAATAATGGAATAAGGTGGCATGTGGAGCAGGTCCTGGACCTTTAGAACAAACAGGGAGGAGAATGGATTCAACCCTGCAGGACGGGCTCATCAGCACGGTCAACAACGCCTGAATGATTGGGTTCAGACCGGCAGCTCCAGCCCTCGGCCTCTGCTATGCCAAAAGTTCTCCAATCATCTCTAAACTTCTCCTTTCCAATTTCACAAGTGTGAATCAGATCAGACCCCATTACAGAGGATAAGCCTGTACCCACAGAGCGGGATCATTCCACGGCGAGAGGACAGGCGCTCCAGAATGAGATGGGCTAATGGTGACACAGACCTTCAACTGTGGTTATAGGACACCTTTTCTCTGCATCTGATAGAAATACCAACCTAATCACAACAAAGACGGTCTCGCTGATGTTATGCATGAGTACGGGATAACACAGAATAGAGGAAGAGAGAAAAAATAATAAGACAGGGAGAGGTGTAATAGGAAATGGCCAGCACTGGGTCATTCAGGAATTATAAAAGGGGAAGAAGAAAGATCAAACTGGACAGGCGATTCGAGGCAAAACCTGCATATAAGACCTGTTTACATATAAGATCGGGGCTATGGCCTGTTCGCCATAGAGGTGAATGTTAATATTCACTCAATGACGATCGCAACTATGAGGTGAGTGCTGTGGTTATCATGAAATACAAATTAGATAAGAATATTATCTAAATATATTACAAACATAGAGAGAAATAAATTCAAATAGCTGACATAAAATATATGACCCTGGACCACAAAACCAAAAAGTAAGCACGGGTATATTTGTAGCAATAACCAAAAATACATTGTATGGGTCAAAATGATCTTTTATGCCAAAAATCATTAGGATATTAAGTCAAGATCTTGTTCCTTAAATATATTTGGTAAATTTCCTACTTCATTTTTTTATTAGTAATATGCATAGCTAAGAACTTAATTTGGACAACTTTAAAGGCAATTTTCTCAATATTTTGATTCTTTTGCACCCTTAGGTTCCAGATTTTCAAATAGTTGTAGGCCAAATATTGTCATATCCTAACAAACCATGCATCAATGAAAAACTTATTTCTTCATCTTTCAGTTTGTGTATTAATCTCAGTTTTTTTTTTTTTAAACTGACCCTTATGATTGGTTTTGTGGTCCAGGGTCACATATTTAAAAAAAAAAAAAAGTTTTTATTTTCTGCAGCATGGCATGCTATACTCAATCTGCTAGGGTTTGAAACAGTATTTTGTAATTTATATTGGCTAATTAAAGTATAATTATTTTGTTTGCAGCTTACTAGAAGGCTACATGGATTATTTGTGTGTGTGTTTGTAATTATTACAATTTAAAATAACTTTTTCTTTCTTTTTTTAATACATTTTAAAATGTAATTTATTCTGGTGATGCAAAGCTGAATTTTCAGCATCATTACTCCAGTCTTCAGTGTCACATAATCCTTCAGAAATCATTCTACTATGCTTATTTGCTGATCTAGAAACATTTGTTATTATTATCAGTGTTGAAAGCAGTTTTGCTGCTAAATATTTTTTGGAAAATATGACAACTTTTTTTCAGGATTCTTTAATGAATGAAAAGAACAGCATTTTTTTGGACATCAGAAATGCCTTTACTGTCACTTTTGATAAATGTAATGTGCCCCAAATGTAACAAATAAACAAACAATTAAATTGCACTGCCTCCAAACTTTTGAACAGTAGTGCATATGATATTATATCATGTAAAATGCATGTTATTTTTTATTTAGTACTGGCCTAAATAAGATATTTCACATGAAAGACGTTTACATGTAGTCCACAAGAGAAAATAATGTTTGAATTTATAAAAACGACCCCGTTCAAAAGTTTACATATGCTTGATTATTAATACTGTGTTGTTACCTGAATGATCCACAGCTGTTTTTTTTTATTTTTGTTTTTTTAGTGATAGCTGTTCATAAGTTCCTTGTTTATCCTGAACAGTTAAACTGCCCCGCGTTCCTCAGAAAAATCCTTTAGGTCCCACAAATTCTTTACTTTTTCAGCATTTTTTGTGTATTTGAACAAGGGCTGTCAAATGATTAATCGTGATTAATCACATCCAAAATAAAAGTTTGTTTTTACATAATATATGTGTGAGTACTGTGTAAATTTATTATGTATATAAAAATACACACACTTGCATGCATATATATTTGATGCAAAATGTTATATGTAACTATAAAGAGTTTATATGAATATAGAATTAAATCTAAATATATATAGACAACTATTATTATAATATATACATGTACGTGTATGTATTTATATATACATTATTAATATACTCACTACTCACACATATATTATGTAAAAACAAACTTTTATTTTGGATGTGATTAATCACGATTAATCATTTGACAGCCCTAATTTGAACCCTTTCCAACAATGACTGTATGATTTTGAGATCCATCTTTTCACACTGAGGACAACTGAGGGATTCATATGCAACTATTACAGAAGGTTCAAACGCTCACTTATGCATAAGAAGGAAAAACAATGCATTAAGATCCAGGGGTAAATTTAACTTATTTTGTCTTCTGCTAACATGTAAGCATCCTCTGTAGCTTTTTATGGGCAGTACTTAATGAAAAAAATATGATATTTTGGCAAAATAAGAAAAATGTACGCATCCTCATGCTGTTCAAAAGTTTACAACCCTGGCTCTTAATGCATCGTTTTTCCTTCTGAAGCATCAGTGAGTGTTTGAACCTTCTGTAATAGTTGCATATGAGTCCCTCAGTTGTCCTCAGTGTGAAAAGATGGATCTCAAAATTATACAGTCATTGCTGGAACAGGTTCAAATGCACAAAAATGCTGAAAAACCAAAGAATTTGTGGGACTTGAAGGACTTTTTCGTTGGAAGAACAGAGCCAGTTTAATTGTTCAGGACAAACAAGGGACTCATGAACAGCTATCACTTAAAAAAAAACAAAAAACAAAAAACAAAAAAACAGCTGTGGATCATTTAGGTAAAAACACAGTATTAAGTACTGACCATATGTAAGCATCTTTTGTGTGAAATATCCTATTCAGGTCAGTACTAAATCAAAAATGCATGTTGCATTTTGTATGATCTCTTTTATTTTGGTAAAATACTTAACATTTTGCAGATTCTGCAAGGTGTATGTAAACTTTTGACTTAAACTGTATGTCACAATACGGTAGTAATACGGTCAGTCTTAACTTGTGTTTCATGCCGACTTCAACTTAAAAAATTGATGCTGATAAAATAAATATCTATAGTTGTGGGCTGGAGTGTGTGTTACCTTCAGACGCTCAGCTTCCATTCTCTCTTTATCCAGCTCTGTTTTCAGCCTCCTGATTTCCCCCTGTAAACCCTTGACATTCTCCTGAAGGTGACTGCATGAAGACAGGACAAACATTACAGCCTAATCCCATTTCACACAAGTGCACCCTCTCAGCGTATCTTTGCATGCACATTCCCTGCTACTTGGACCTAAAATCCATGTTTGTACACACTCCAAGCTGAGAGGAGCGGAAACAGCTTTGGACAGGGTGAGCGGGGCTTACTCTCTCTCGGCTGTCAGGTGGATGATCTTCCTGCTCTGGTCTTTGATCTTGAGTGCCAGTTTCTCATTAGTGTGCCTGGAGTGGAGCAGGGGCAGAGATAATGGGCTGCAGTGAGGACGCTGCAAGCTGCTGTCACAATGAACCATGATGCTGAATGATAATGATACAGCCATTATAACACTACCTCTCTCTGGATGCAAAAGTTCTGATGCACCACAGACACTTTTTAGACTTTGTAAATCTATATACAGGAACCATGCACTAGAACATGTGGAACAATTTGAGACATGCAATGCAGTAAAAAGTCATATTTGATGCTATGTAAGGTAAAACATAGATGGCAGATGGTCATTGTTGCAATATATGCACCAAAAGGGTGATTAGGTAGAAACAGTTTACACTCAGAAATTGCTGGTAACATTCATAATTAAGTACAAAGAAATGAAATAACACATTACATTAACTGTGGAAAGACTGAAATAGAATTCTCTTGTTGAACATACTCCTTCGAAAAATTATTTTTTTGTATATGAAGCCGTTTATTTTGCAATGATGACCGACTGACTACACATTATACTGTTAAAACGTATCAATTACAAAATATAAACTAGAAATGACATGAACACTGCAACAAATGTTTTTCTTACTTAGATTTTTTGTCTTGTTTCCAGGCAAAAAAAAAAAAAAACTTAAATCAAGAAACATTTTCTCGACAAGCAAAAAATCTTGTCTTGTTTTAAGAAAAAACAAGTCAAAATTAAGTGAGTTTTTGCTTAGAACAAGCAAAATAATCTGCCAATGGGGTAAGCAAAATAATCTTATTTCAAACAGAAAGCAAGATTATTTATCTTGTTTCAAGCAAAAATCCACTTAATTTTGTTTTTTCTTAAAAGAAGACAATTTTTATTTGTCAAAAAATCCTTCTTGATTTTAGAATTTTTAGATATTTTGCCTGGAAAACAAGACAAAAAATCTAAGTAAGAAAATCATTTTTGTTGCAGCGAAGTACTGATTTGAGGTGAAACTATATTGTTATATGAGATAAAGTGATACAAGACACATTAAACTAGCACAGCTACACTGTAAAAAAGGTTTATTTGAACTTGTAAATTAAAATTTTTGGAGTATGTTTGGATTATATACTACTTTTGCTTTCTACTTTAAAATTTCATAATTAATTCAATTGGTTACTTACTAACATTTACTACCAATTTCTGAGTGAAAAATGTTTAAATGTGAAAAATAACTTTTTTTCAGTGAAGAAATTATTTTAGTTTCATATACTATTATAGCATTTATTAATATTTTTAGTTCACAATTTTATATTTTTGGTTTTCATCTTAATTTTTTTGATAGTTTTAGTCATTTGATTTTGTAAATATTTCTATTAAGCTTTTAAATTTTATTTCCATTTTTAGTAATTTTAGTACTTCAGCATTAACACTTCTAATTTTCATCTTTTTAAAATAGTATTATCTGTTTCATCTAATATTTTTATTTAATTTCAGCTTTAATCTAGTTAACAAAAATGACTTTTAATAGTTTTAGTTTTAGTTAACAACGTTGCCTCGGATGATCAATTATACAATTTACAGTTAAACTTTTTGAAACTGAAGATCAGGGTAAATGTAACTTATTTTGTCTTCTTGGAAACATAAGCATCCTATGTAGCTTCTGAAAACCAGCACTAAATGAAAAAAAAATATGATATGTAGGCAAAATAAGAAAAATTTACACAGCTTCATTCTGTTCAAAAGTTTACACCCCCGGCTCTTAATGCATGCTTTTTCTTTCTGAAGCATCAGTGAGTGTTTGAACTTTCTGTAATAGTTGCATATGAGTCCCTCAGTTGTCCTCAGTGGGAAAAGATGGATCTCAAAATCATACAGTCATTGGAAAAGGGTTCAAATACACAAAAATGCTGAAAAACCAAAGAATTTGTGGAATCTGAAGGATTTTTCTGAAGAACAGTGGGCAGTATAACTGTTCAAGACAAAAAAGGGACTCATAAACAACTATCACTAAACAAACAACAACAAAAAAAAACAGCTGTGGATCATTTAGGTAACAACACAGTATTAAATATCAAGCATATGTAAACCTTTGAACAGGGTCATTATAAATTCAACTATTTTTTTTTTCTTGTGGACTATATGTAAACGTCTTTTATGTGAAATATCTTATTCAGGTCAGTACTAAATTAAAAACAACATGCATTTTGTGTTTTTACCTGTTTACGCTTACAAAAAAGCACTGTGCCAATGTAATACCGTGGTACTCAATGATTACATATCCAAAAGTGCTGAATGTTGAATGGAGAAGACTACAAGTCTTACTTTTGCTCCTTCACCCATTGGTTCACATTGGTCACAACTAGCTCGCTTTCCCTGTGCAGTCGAGAGCTGTCAGTCCGTGCGTCTCCTAAACACTGCCGCAAAACATCCGCCTCACACACAGCTGTGCTGTACTTTTGATTGACAGCGTCCATCTGTGAGAGCAAAGCCTCAACCTGCACAGAAAAAGACAAGTTAATAGAAGAGCACAGCAGAAACAGAAATAACAGAAATGATTTTGGGACATTGACCTGAGCTACTTTAGCAGTGTAGTTCTCTCTGAGAGAGGCCATCTCCATCTTCAGCATGATCACTTCCTCTTCACTGGTCTGCAGGGCCATCATCTGCTGCTGTGCCCACTGCTGTGAGCGCGCCAGCTGGGTGTGCAGCTCCGCAAGTCGCCCCTCACTCGCCCGAGTCTGAAGGGACAGAAATCAGTCCTAATTGAAGGCCAAGTGTGTAATTTCGATGTTAAAATCTCAAATGCTTAATGTGCATAGACTGTAATTATACATTAGCCTTTCTTATGTTGACTTCCCTAATTAATTTGTGGCTCAACCAATGAACAGATTTTGGAGTGGGACTACCTGTAATAAGGTTTTTACCTGGGATTTGACTAGTTTGTCTGAAGAAATGATTCAGCATTAATGCATTAAATAGATGAAAAAGTGACAGTAAAGACATTTATAATATTACAAACATATATTTTTTATTATTTCTAAAAAGAGATATATTTCTAAGAGAGATTTCTGAAGGATCATGTGACACTGAAGACTAATGAGTAATAATGCTGAAAATTCAGCTTTGATCACATGAATAAATTACATTTTAAAATATATTCAAATGGAAAGCATACGTTTTTAATTGTAATAAAATTATTCATACTATTAGTGTTTTTTTGTATTTGGAATAAATATCCTACTGACCCCAAACAGGTATTATTTAAGCATTATTGATACACTATTATAGTTTTGTTTTTGTTTTTTGATTTTAGTTTTATATTTTCTGATTTCATTTTAATTTCACTACATTTAGGAATTATGTTGTGTTTTAGTCATTTTAATGCTAGTTTTTTTTTTATATATCCATACATTTATTTATCCAGTTTTAGTTTTTAGTATATTTATTTTAGTAATTTGAGTAATTTTAGTTCTTGAATTAACTTTAAGTAAACTAAATGAAAAGGAGAAATGTTACTAAATGTTTTGAAAAATTTTGAACAGTAAGATTTTTAATGTTTTTCAAAGAAGTCTCTTCTGCTCACCAAGCCTGCATTTATTTGATCCAAAGTACAGCAAAAATGTTGAAATATTTTTACTATTTAAAATAATTGTTTTCTAATTGAATATTTTTTGAAATGTAATTTATTCCTGTGATTTAAAGGTTTAATTTTAGCATCATTACTGCAGTCACATGATCCTTCAGAAATCATTCTAATATTCTGATTTGCTGCTCAAAAACATTTAGTAATATTATTATGTTGAAAACAGCTAAGTAGAATTTTTTCAGGTTTCTTTGATGAATAGAAAGTTCACAAGATCAGCATTTATCTTAAATAGATTTTTTTGCGAAATTATAAATATATAGTGTATAATGTTCCAAAAGCTTTTTATTTCAGATAAATGCTGATCTTTGGATCTTTCTGTTCATCAAACAATCCTGAAAAAAATGTATTCAACTGTTTTAAATATTGCGAATAATAATAATAATAATAATAATAATAATAATAATAATAATAATAATACATATTTCTTGAACAGCAAATCAGCATATTGGAATGATTTCTAAAAGATCATGTGACACTGAAGACTGGAGTAATGATGCTTAAAATTTAGATTTGATTGCAGCAATAAATTACATTTTATAACACTATTTTAAGTAGTAAAAATATTTCAAAATGTTACTGTTTTTGCAGTACTTTAAATCAAATAAATAGAGGCTTGGTGAACAGAAGAGACTTATTTAAAAAAACATCAAAAATCTTACTGTTCAAAACCCTTTGACTGGAAAGTGTATATATATATATAACCACAAAGTTATTCTCTGCAAAGGACACAAAATACAAGTGCTGACTTAATCTTTGCTTGCATTAAAATATCTATCCCTGAACAAATCGCTATTACAATCTTATGATGTGGCAAATCTACAGCAGCTCACGCAATTTTGGCTCATATGAGATCTCAGGCTTTCAGCATAGGAGAATTCAGCTTAAATTAAAAGGCAGACTAGTTTCATGGCTAGTAACGCTGTCAGCTTGTAAGATGGTAGAGCGCAGTGACCTTTACCCAGAGCGCACACACCGCAGACGAAAGCCAATAAAAGGCAGTGAAGAAAAGGAGAAAGACAATTAAAATGCTGCGTGTGTGTGTGAGCGGGTTATGAGGTAGTCTCAGACACCTGTGCAGCTTTATATCCAACTCTAATCCCTCTGTGATCCCACACACACACACTCAAATGAGATTCTCGACTCATCAGTTTCTTCAATTCACACCTGATTTATAGACGGGGGCCGGAGTATATTTGCAAACACACACACACACACGCTCACTGTAATCATAGCACCTCACACACACATACACAGCCTTATGCAACCATAATTATGTGCCAGGCAGACAAACACACACAGAAATGATAGCCGCCTTTATTCTGGCGTCTGTCTCCCCCCGCTTCCCCGCATGCCGCGTTCCACACGACTGGCGAGAATCATTACTGGCCTTCCTCTGATACGGCTGCAGCACCAACAGCAATTATTTTTAAAAGCCAGAGCTGAAAACAGACAACCGATGCACAACACACGCGCATAATCATTATGCAGTCCGACCGGAGTGTGAGTGTGTGAGTGCGTGTGTGTGTATGTATACATTAGGGCCTGGACAGCGGAGGCACTTTATTTATTTATTTATTTTTTTCAGTTTTATTGTTAACCTGTAGAGTTTGCTGACCATAAAATGACGAGGATGGTTATCCAAAACCAATTAGAGGTACCCTACAATACTGACAGCACTTAAAGAATGAGAGTGAGTGGTTTAAATAACTACACTGGCCCTACTATCTGTACAAGCACTGCAGTTTTGCACAGATTTAAGGCACTTCAGGACAAAGTGTCACTGAGGGGTTTGCCAAAGTCAGAGAACTTCCTTCTTTATGGACATTGTTGTTGGTTCTGGAACATTCCTATCAACCAATCAGATTTTAGATGTAGGTTTGGGTTTGTGGCCTAGTCAACCATTTCCGTCTGATTTAAAGAGGTACTTCAACCAAACCTTAGAATTCTGTCATAATTTCCTCATCCTCCAAACCTGTAATATATCTTAAACACAAATGAAAATATTTTTAATGAAACCTGATAGTGTCCTGTCCCTCCATGGAAAGTCCAAGTAACCAAAACATTTAAAGAGGGCATAACAGACCTCATGTTAATCTTGAGTACCTAGAGTAGTACTGCATCCTTCATATCTCCAAAATTTCTTTAGTTTTATCATATTTACAAAAGAAAGATACCGCTTTATGATTCTCTCTGAAAACAGCCGAGCTCTTGGAGGCATGCCATGGGCGGAGCGAAAGATTGACGAGAACTTGTGCACAGATTTCCAACAAAACACAGACATTTGATGCCGTTTCAGTTCTGAACCATGAGCTGGGACCGCTCCATCTTTTAGTATCAAACGATGTGCAAATCCATTGTTGAACTGGGTCTTGTTTATAAAACATTTGTCAACAAACACACTTGCAAAACTCAGTTTCTGCCCGGGAAAACAAACTGCATCCACTCTTCACGTAACGCTGGGTGCTTCGGGAAGCTGAGCAAGGTTACCTTTGCCTTACAATCAAAACCACACTTTTTTAGAGGCATTCTTCCCGAGTGAGTCCCGTGCAGAAGTGCAGCAGAATGAAACGCGTTGATGGGCATGCTCTTGCTCTCGCTCTGGTCGGGAGAAATGCCCATACAAGGAGTTATATATACTGTGTGTGTGTGTGTGTGTGTGTGTGTATATATATATATATATATATATATATATATATATATATATATATTAGTGGTGGGCCGTTATCGGCGTTAACGTGCTGCGTTAACGTGAAACTCTTATCGCGCGATAAAAAAAATATCGCCGTTAATCTATTCTCAAATTTGGGTTGGGAGCTGGGTCTAAACTACGTAAGCTATGATGACTTTCACCTTGATAGTTTAACGTGGATGTATACCGAAGACTGTAGAATATGGTCGCGCGTTTAAGTCTCCTCCGCCTAAACACAGACGGGATCACGTCGTCCTCCATTCATAAAAACCGAATCTACTATAGCGCGAAATGCCACGTAAATTCGTCGTTTTTTTGGATTCATAAATCAAATGTTGGTCAGTCACTTAATTTAAATCGCGATATGGACTAGTGTATGTGAAAACTGAAATGCAAAAAGACCGTTTTAATATGAATCCGATATGTTCCGTTTGCCTAGCTGTATGTATGCATTGCGGAGACGAGCTTTTACTACACGCATACTGAAACACACGTGACGCTCCCGGTAATTTTTGACATTTTCATCTCACATGAACAGATAAACTCAATCTCCCAAACTGCTGTGAGTGTCACTTTTACCGTTTCATTTGAGAAAACTAGCATCATATCATACTGTATGACACAGAAACTTCACGGCAACCTGTCAAAATAAAAGTACGGTGTAACATGTAATGGGCTGGGTAGGTGTTGACGTTAAAAAAAACACAATCTAATAGGGAGAAAAAATAATTTCAGTGTTAGTTAGTTAGTAAACACAAGTACATCTAATTGAACATAATTTATTTTCATCAACAAATTATCACAGAACAGCTTTATGAGCTTTATGATCCATTCTCAAAGACTTTAAGTCATTATTTGGGTAGCACACATATTCTGAATGCCTTCAGCAGAATTCAAATTAGCCATTTTAATCTAGATTAATCTAGATTAATTCCAAGATTTAATCTAGATTAATCTAGATTAAAAAAAATAATCTATGCCCACCCCTAATATATATATATATATTTATTTATTTATTATTATTTTTTTTTTTCTTGGTAAATGGATATGATGAACAGATTTAAGTTAGGCCTTTATTTCCCTAGTAAAAAAGTAATATTTCACAATTTTAAAATGCTTTTTAAAATGCATTAAATTTAAAATGCATTTATTTTATACTAAGTATAAAAAAATATTGCTTGAGACTCACTGATAAAAATAAAAATGGCAATTAAACTTTATTTGGAGTACTACTTGTGCACAATGCACATTTTCTTAATATTAAGCCTAAAATATGTTTAATGTCACTACTGATAAGGACTGTATGATCTTTAAATAAAATCTGACTTCACATGCAAAATATATGTTGTACCTAAAGTATACTTGCAATAGTTCCACTGTAGCTCAATTAAACATACTTCAGTATATCTTTATAGTTTCCAATGTACCAGACTTTAAATATTCCAGTTTATTATGCTAAAAGTTTAAATGCAGGGTATTTTTATTAAGTACATAATGTGTAAATATATTTGTAGTATACTTAGCATGAAATAAATGTATTTTAATGCATTTTAGTATATTTGTTTTTCACTAAGGTTGCATTAAAACAGAAAAAGGTGTGCTCAAAAAGCAAGAAAAATAAAATAAATAAACAAATAAAAATAACATTTTACTTACTGAATTAACAAATAAAATATCCACCCATTTCCTCTAATATGTTTCAATTTTAATTCTCAAAATTATAATGCATTTTACTTTAAATGAAATGAATAAACAAATACTATGTTAATACAAGTATGGGAAACCAAAAATACAAATTACATTAATTTGAGTCCTTTTGTACCAAATGTTGCATGTATGGGTATGAAAATGTCAGCTCAGCTGAGATACAGGAGTATGTTGCTACTTTTTTTATATTACATTTGTGGAATTTTGAAAATTATATTTCTTACTGAATTAAGATCATACATATATCTACAAAGCTGCAATTAATCTATTATGTAATTTCGAATATTGCCTTACACGCAGTGTGCACTGTAGCTGTATGTGAATGCAAACAATCTTCAAAGTTGTAAAGCTGAAAATGATGATACATGAATAAAAAGTTATTGGCTCCTAAAATAAAAAATAGTTTTGTTATATAATTCGAATCCCACTTCTGTGATGGCTACACAACATGGTGTAACATATTTGCATAATTCTTGCATATGTTCTACGTTGGCTGGCTGCGAAAAACTTTGACTCGCCCACAAACACGCCACTTTACTGACCGCTTCTCTAATCTCAGGGTTGTTCAAGGTGGGATTCACAAAATGCTTGCTCTTGAAAGATCAGTACCCAGTTTATTCGGATCAGCTGGTTCCACTGAATCACAACCTCTAAGTATAATAATAATATTTTTTATCGAGCATTAAAAATACGGAACTATGGCAATGGGCGTGATGTTTCTGACATGCGCTGTACACAGTAGACCAATCACAACAGACTCTGCTCTGATTATGCTTACAGAAAGGAGAGGTTTAGAAAGACTGAATCATTGAACTGCTTCGAATGAATTGGTTGAGAATCGCTTGAAAATGAGGTAAAATTAAATGCACATTTTGAGAAAAAAAAGTGCGTTTTGACCTTGCATGCATGTAAACCTATTATAGGAAACTCCCAAAACGATATTAGGAACCTTAAAATTGGCATAATAAGGGGCATTTTAAATACTAAAATGAATGAAAATGTACATGAAAACAAATATAGACTGAACAATGAATCCCAGTATGCATATGCATCAGTCTTACCTCCTCCTGAGAGCACTTGCTCTCAGTGTGCGCTCTCTGTAGATCTGCACTCATCTGTCTGACTCGCTCCTCCTGGGTCGCCCTCTCCTCTGTCAGCTGGATCAGGCACTGCTGCAGACGGGCCTGCTCACTCCTCTGGGTCGTCACCTCTCGACTGTACTCAGCCAGCTAGAACACACAGTTAACTGGTCATATCTGTCTCCACTGTGCTAGGCATGGTTCACATTGTGTCTGTGTGGTAGTGGATGTGAGCGTACCAGCTCCATATACTCTTTATGAGAGGCCTGTGCTGTGCTGAGCTCCAGTCTCAGCTCTCTCCCTCTCTGATCGGCCTTGGCTGCCTCACGTACCCCCTGCCGCCACCTCTCCCTCTCCTGCTCCAGATCTAGCTTCAGCCTGGACACCGTAGCCTGCAGAGTGCTCACCTGAGCAAAAAAGCAGCAAGAAATGCAATATTTAACTTACACTACTGTTCAAAAGTTTAGGGTCAGTTTTTAAATAACTGCTGTTCTTCTGAACTTTCTATTCATCAGAGAATCCTGAAGAAAACAGGGGTACAGGGGGACAGTCTCAACAATAACCAATGCAAGTTTGGAGTCTCTAACTCAAACCCACTAGTGCCACCAACATTTCAAAGTTGCACATATGTTTATACGAATAACTTTTGAACCGTACATTTTCAAAGCAAAATTATTATTATGTATTCAGATTTTTAAAGACCTAGAACATTTTTGGGGCACCTGAGGCACCTGTACCTGTTTTTTAGACCTAATCTAGCAGTCAGCATCAATTGTCATATATCAGTATAAACATAAGAACTTAAACTTTATGTCTAGCTAATTTAAAATGACAATTTTCCTTTTGTTTTCACTAAAAATGAGTGAATTTCCAGAATTTTAGGAAAAACGCTAGCAACAATTGGGTGTTTTTTACTGTGTACTCAAACAAAAACTTTTCTTTAGAAATTTGTATTTAGGTGTTTTACACTTCCAAATAAAATGTTGTCTATATATAACATTCCCCAAGCAAGTTATAGGCATTTATTACAATATTATTAGAGGCGCTTTTCAGTAAAAAAAAAACAGGCCTATTTAGTTTATTGACAGTATAGACCTGTCCAAAAACATTTCAGGAGTAAAGTCATAGCAGAAACAGTGTTATATTATAGCAAAACACAGTAAAAAAGTCATTTTTTTAGATAAATATATTCTTAATCTGAGTATGAACAATAAACACAAACAGTGTAGGAAGTAGTGAAAACAATTGCACAAAATTATAACCAGTCCAAATGATTCACAAACTACACACAAAATGAGAGAGAAATATACCGAGTGCAACAGAAAAAATAATCTTCACAAACTATATAAGAATTAGTTACATAATATAACAACCAAATAGATGGATCTGCTGGCTGTAGTCTGCGTTGGAATCTATTTTACCGGGACATCGCCTAGTGATGCGAAAACCTAAATTCCAGTGCTTTATCCGATATGTACTGCTGTTTCATCCTTGTTTTTGGTTTTTGTTATGTCAAGGGGCTCTGTCGTGAGTATTTCTGTGCTTTTTCAAAGAATGCTGCCATGCAAATGTGTTATCTTGCGTTTGTTTTCATGCACGCAAGACGCACTTTAATTTCACTTTGCGTTTGTTCAGATTTCCAAAGACACATGCGAATCGGTGGTTCAAAAGCATGGGCACAGGGGTGGGACTAAGCATCAACAATCGTTCCTGTTTGGCTCAGAGGACCGAAATGCATTGGTTTCATCTGACGAATCAGTGCTAGGAAATGTGATGGCGTAATCACGGAGCCTCTGAATATTCAAAGCATTCAAATTGGATTAGCGGTTCAAAAGTTATTAAATATTTAAGAACAATAGTTATTTTTGGCTGTTTTTGCTATGAGGGTTAATAGTTCAAAAAACCTACTTTTTTCAAACTCATCCCACACAGATTGTCTGATTGTCACCTAAATTGGCTCAGATCATCTTTAGACCATGCAGGCAAAAAGTTATGGAATTCAAGTTGATTAGTCAAACCGTTTTTGAATAACGCACAATAGAATTTGATGAAGAGCGTGCCAAACTGGGCATAAGGGTACATCTCCACAACGTTTTAGCGTATTGAGACCAAACTTGGTATGGGTTAAAATAACCATGACCTGAGGCTATCTGCACAGTTTCGGCAACCTAGTGGTCAGGAGATATAAAAAATGACTATTTTTGCTTATAACTTCTAAATGGGTTGGCCAAAAAAAAAAAAAAAAAACACAAAACTGGACTCTTTACATTCGGTACAGCATGCCGAGTCGAACTATACCCAATACAGCCCATCCCATGTTGGCTATTTTTAATTTTACAATTACATTGCCATATCATTACAAAACTTGATATGTGTCTTCGACACCATGCCCTGATGGTACTCAAAGTTTTTGGGTGCCACCTTGTGGTCAAAAGGTATAATGAAATTTCCAGAATTGCAAATAACTTTTGAAACTGGTCTCAATATATTCTTTGGGTCATGCCGGGAACACAGATACCTAACTTCCTGTCCACCATTATAATTTATGTTGAATAATAATTTATAGTCCAATGATTAATCACTTAACTGGTTTGTACCAGTTAACGACTAGGTTCGGATGGCTTATAGCATCTGTAGTTTAGGCTGGATTATTAATATGTGATGTTCCCACAATACCTCTTGGTAGTGTTTCTGCACTTGTTCATCTTTGGTCTCCAGTTCTTTCCTGCACAGCTGCAGCTGACTCTGGCTGTTCACCTCTTCTTCCTGCAGTCTGTGGATGGTGAGCTGCAGCTCAGAAACATGCTCCTGATGTGTGTTTAGAAACTTCTCCTGTTCACACAGCTACACACACACACACACACACACACACACACACACACACACACACGCACACACACTGGTTTACATGTTTTATGGGGACATTCCATAGGCGTAATGTTTTTTATACTGTACAAACCGTATTTTCTATCGCCCTAACCCTACCCTACACCTAAACCTAGCCCTCACAGGAAATTGTGCAAACGTTTACTTCCACAAAAAAACTCATTGTGCATGATTTATAAGCCTGTTTCCTCATGGGGACCTGAGAAATGTCCCCACAAGGTCAAAATCTACTGGTATTCCTATCCTAACGTGATGAATACCAGGTACACACACACACACACACACACACACACACACACACACACATTCAAAAACACAGAGAATATAACAATTACATTATTTGAAGGGACTGCATTACATGCTTTTATGTTTCATATTTGATAAGTAAAATTTTAATGTATTTATTCTTTCCTACTGGCATCAGAAATCCAAGGATTTCTAAATGAGCCAATTTTGCTATATAAATGTTAAGGAGTTTTGCATTTTGAAAGATACAGTATGTTTAATCCTCCTGATATGACCACCTAATAGTGCAAAGCATCACAGATAAACTAGAAAGATGGGAACTCTACGGCTGACATATTCACTCAGATGGCTGGCTAAATTAGAGATATACTCCTGCACGACAGATATTAAACTGGGATTAGGGAGATTAATTTGAAACTGCTACTGACTTTTGGATCAAATCTATGGAGGTTTCTAAAGATAGAAGAGTAAATTTACAACCAGCTTTGCTTCAGACTAACATCTCTTCAGCACTGAGAAGAGCAATAAAATCATACGTTCATCTGATTTGTACACATTTGCATCATTTAAATTATATCGTAACTTGGGGGGGCTAAATTATTTTTCAATTGAAAACAAATTGATTTGATGTAGACTTTTTCTTTAATACTATTTTTTTCTCATTTTTTTTTTACCAAGTTCACACCATTATACAGTACAGTAGTTTGCAAAGGCCATAATGGACTCAAAGTCTAAT
This sequence comes from Garra rufa, assembly GCF_049309525.1. Classification (NCBI taxonomy): domain Eukaryota; kingdom Metazoa; phylum Chordata; class Actinopteri; order Cypriniformes; family Cyprinidae; genus Garra; species Garra rufa. The sequence goes on along the minus strand of NC_133363.1, from coordinate 8,007,641 downwards.
TTAAATGGGAAAATATACAGAAAGTTTCAGAATTTTAAGGTATTTAAAACAAACAAACAGTATTAAATAGTAAATCATAGGGAACTAATCAAAAGAGCAAATACAGATGAGGTCAAACGTTTAAATACACCTTGGAGAATCTGCAAAATGTTCATTATTTTACCAAAATAAGAGGGATCACACAAAATGCATGTTATTTTTTTATTTAGTACTGACCTATTAGATATTTCTCACGAAATACATTTACATATAGTCCACAACAGAAATAATAGCTGAATTTATAAAAATGACCCTGTTCAAGAGTTTACATACACTTGATTCTTAATACTGTGTTGTTTCCTAAACAAGCGGTGTTTTTTTTTTGTTTAGTGATAGTTGTTCCTGAGTCCCTTTTTTGTCCTGAATAGTTAAACTTCCCACTGTTCTTCATAAAAATCCTTCAGGTCCCACAAATTCTTTGGGTTTCTTTTTTAAGCATTTTTGTGTATTTGAATCCTTTCCAACAATGACTGTATGATTTTGAGATCCATTTTTTCACACTAAGGGACTCATATGCAACTATTTTAAACAGGTTCAAACACTCACTGATGCTTCAGAATGAAACACTGCATTAAGAGACGAGGGGTGAAAACTTTTTGAATTTGACGATCAGGGTAAATTTAACTGATTTTGTCTTCATTTAAGATCTTCGATAGCTTCTGAAGGATAGCACTAAATGAAAAAAAAAAATATGACATTTAGGCAAAATTAGAAAAATGTCTAACATCTTCATTCTGTTCAAAAGTTTACACCCCTGGCTCTAACGCATCGTTTTTCCTTCTATTATTGTATGATCCCTCTTATTTTGGTAAAACAATAACCATCTTGCAGATTTTGCAAGGTGTACGTAAACCTTTGACCTCAACTGTATATGACATTGTCCATATGAACTCTTTGTACAGACAGTCGGATGTTCTTTCCTCCATGGAAGCACAAGATGGATTATTCTCAAATCATGAGCATCAGGTTTTACACAAACACGTGGAGCTCATGCTCTACCCACAAAACCACATACACACATGAGAATGCATGCACGGTTTCTCAGGCACACAGTAATCAATACCAATCAATACAGAGGATCATGACCTTACAGGGGGCTTTATGAAGCACTTTTGTTTAATAATACTGCCGTTTAAAGCTATGAATCAGTCCAGCATGAGTGTGAAGTGTCTCTCACCTTAGTCTGCAGAGCTGAGAGGGTCTCTCTGCTGATGTCCAGCTCTTCCTGGATCTGCTGTTTCTCCTGATGGAGTCTCACAGCTTCCTGTCTGCTGCTGCTGGCCTCTGTCTTCACACACTCCAGCAGCCTCCTGACGAGGAGAACGCAAGTTTTATTTCACCAAACTCCCTTCTACACCATTCCATTACACTTTTTATAAAAATGGCTGTTCGTTTTGCTAGATAAGACCCTTCTTCCTGAGCAAGGATCATGTAGAGCCATTTGAAGCTACACTGAACCTGCAATTTGGACCTTCAACTCGTTGGCTGCCATTGAAGTCCACTATATGGAGAAAAATCCTTGAATGTTTTCCTCAAAAACATTAGTTTATTTTCAACTGAAGAAAGAAAGACATGAATATCTTGGATGAGACAGGGTTGAATAAATTATCAGGATTTTTTTATTCTGACAGTTAACCAATCCTTTAACATCCAACCATTCTTGTGTACTATACTCATCAGTACACATGGATTCTGGACCAACTGAGGCAAAATCTGGTTTAAGCTGGTCTCTTTTTTTAAGCAGTGTATGGATTTTTATTTACAAAGCAAATTGTGTATGGGCATGAGAGAATGGGACACTTCAGTCCACAACAAAACATCTCTTTCCAACTCGACTAGTCTGGCAGACAGACCATCTTAATCGAAGCATAATAACATGCAGAAACGGTAAGCATGAAACAGAGGTTAGATTTAAATAGAGACGGCAAGCATGAATATTTAATGAGCATGGCCGAAACTAATTACGAGAACAGAGCTCATGCGCCGTTTCAGCATGGATCAACAAATCACACGCAACTACAACAAATCAGCATCTCAAATCAAGGCAAGAGAAAAGCTTATCGAAGCAGAAGTGAGAGGTGTCGACCAATCCAAACCTCCTCGACCTCAACTCAAACAAGTCAAGGACAAGAGAGGGTGTCTGGGCACTGAAGCGGGCGGTTGACTAGGTGATGTGTCACTTTTTCAGGTGGAGAAGAGCGTGGGGAGATCCCATGAAAGCCCCACGTGTCTCTCTTACCTCTTTCTCTGCTATTGGCAAAGCGGCCACGGTAACAGCTAATCGATCGCTCGCGAAATCCCCCAGCACACCCTCGCCGGGAATGATCAATATCCCTAGCAATTAGAATCCCCTATCTGCATGGCTGCAGGGACCTCGGGGTAGATCTGTGGCCCACAAACACCCAATTTAGTCCTCAACTTACCACTTAATTACTAAATCCTCTGTAATGCGTATTGGCAGATGGGAAGTTGTGCTGAGCACCAGCGGATGGCTGACTGAACAAGAGACCTTTGGCAAGGTGCTAGTTAAGATGCGCTCTCTCGTCCTCTTCCAGCCAGTTAAACATCTGTTTCACACATGGATCCAGATCCACGGTGATTCCTCCATTGAGCAACACACCTTCTCATTGCAGGGCAGAGTGAGAGGTAAAAGCAGCACGCTAAGGGTCATGAAGACAAAAACACACTCTGAATTGTCCAGAGAATTGCAGCTTCGCTTAATAAAACTTGGTTAGTGTCAGAGATACTGGTGCAGTGGACTGTGCACATGCATGGCTCAGTGGGAACACAGTCAGAGTCCCAATCTCATGTTGTCTCTTCCTAGCTGATGATCCTAGCTAAGTCCTCCTGGGAAGCACATCAGCTCAATCAGATACTTTCAAGATTAACCCTCTGGGGTCTGAGGGTGTTTTGGGGCGCTGAAGAAGTTTAGACATGCCCTTACATTTGTGTTTTTTTCAGTATCTTAAAAATATATGAATGGCCTAAATCTGATTACATTGTAATCAGCACAAATTGGGCTACAATAATATGTAAGCAACATGAATGTACATGCATGCTGCAACAGTTGAGAGAACGTCATCAACACTGGTAAGAGAATTTAACATTCACCAGTTTTAATGAAGATGACTGGGTGTTTAACTTCAAGATGTGATGCTGACCGGTGAGTTTCATTTGTGTGTGCTTGCTGAAGAATGATCTCTGGTGGGCCATAAACTATCTGTGGATATGTGTGTTGCAGTAGTGCTATCTGGCCACCGAAAACTGGTGTAACTCTTTCACACCTAAATTTTTTTTTTGGAAGGAGTAAAATTTACAAACACTTTTAAAATTAAAGGTTCTTTTTTGGCATTGATGGTTCTATGAAAATCCCTTGAACATCCATGGAACCTTTTAAAATGCAGAAAAGGTTCTTTATAGTAAAAAAGTTCTTTAGATTTCTTTAATGTTCTTCAAAACAGTTAATTTAACAACTGTTCACTGAAAGGTTCTTTGGGGAACCAAAAATGTTTCTTCTATGGCATCACTGCAAAAACACCTCTTTGGAGCCTTATTTTTTAAGTGTATATGGCTTATTTTTTACAGTTTTGGGAAGAGTAAAATTCACATATATCGCTTCAACAACCAGATGCATTTACACTTGTCCATTTAGATCTGGAATGAGTCTCAAACCAGCTGCTGAAGTGGTTTGTGCAATCGAATTGCAGTCTATCAAGAATGCATTTTGGAGGGCATTTACACCTTTATGTGATCAGATGGCTAACTCAAAGAAACTGCATGAAGTGGCCAAATGTAAATATGTGGACATTTAGGGTAAATTTTAGGGTCTTTCTTTTTCATCTACCAACAAACCAAAGACGCTTTTTTTAGCAACTGCAACACAAAATGGAGTGCAAATCTGTATCAGGTGGGCAGTTGATGATGTACTTTATCATGACTTCCACAGAGTGCAACAGTGCCTGTCCCTTGGTTCCAAAAGTATTTTTCCCATAAATGTTTCTTTAAACCATTGGGGGTTTAAAAATGTCTTTGGTAAAGACAAATAAGCTATAAGCTACACAGTGAATCACAACGCTACAAACTTTAAAGCACTTAAAGGGATAGTTTAAAAAAAGTAATAAAATGAAAAATATATATATAACATAAAAAATTCTGTCATTTACTAAAACTCAAATTGTTCTTGATTTATCAGTTTCTTTCTTCTGTGGAACACAAGTGTTGTGGACCAACAGTTGCTGGTAGCAACTGAATACCATAGTATGAAAAAAACTTTTTTCTGATGAACTGTCCTTTTAAAAAAAGGACAAAAAAGCTTTGCGATTTAACAGATTTAATAAGAGAACTAACAGTCCAATAAAGCATTGCGGATGACATAATCTAAATAAATACAATATAGAAATATAAAACTATAGATTTAAAGATGTTGATTAAATATATAGGAACAATATTACAGTATATTATGCATACAAACATTTAAGTAGTTTGAGAGCGTAGGGAGATTGGCTAGAACATTGCTTCTTGGGAGAGGAGGGTTGCTAAAGATTTCTATGGTGCAGTTTGCTTGTTGTCATTCTGGTGTAAAATATATTTTCAAAACAATGGGTAATGTACTTTCTCGCCAGGAATCCTTACATGACTATTTAACAAATAATTTGAAATAATACACACTGATGGCTTCAACAAAAGCATATTCTATCAATTACCAACATTGTAGCTCACAGTAGGTCTGTCTGTAAAGGTTTATAAGTTAAAGGAAAAGTTCACTTCTAGAACAAAAACTTACAGATGATTTACTCACCCCCTTGTCATCCAAGATGTTAATGTCTTTCTTTCTTCAGTCATAAAGAAATTGTTTTTTGAGGCAAACATTTTTGAGGACTTCTATGGTGCACATAAGTTTGAACTTCCAAAATGTAGTCTAAATGCAGCTTCAAAGGGCTCTAAACGATCCCAGCCGAGGAAGAAGGGTCTTATCTAGTAAAACAATCGGTTATTTTCTAAAAACATTTACAACTTATATACTTTTTAATCTCAAAAGCTTGATTTGCCAAGCAAGACAAGACAAGCATTTGAGGTATATGAATTGTAATTGTTTTTAGAAAATAACCCATCATTTTCCTAGATAAGAACCTTCTTTCCTCGGCTGGGATGATTTAGAGCCCTTTGAAGCTGCATTTTGGAAGTTCAAATTCGGGGGCACCATAGAAGTCCATTATATGGCGAGAAATCCTGAAATGTTTTATTTAAAAAACATAATTTCCTTATGACTGATAAAAAAGAAAGACATAAACATCTAGGATGACAAGGAAGCAAGTACATTATCTGTAAACTTTTGTTCTGAAAGTGAACTACTACTTTAAGTTGTATTTAACCTAGAATATTCCTGCAGCAAACCTGCCCCAAACTCAAAAAGTCAGGGCTCAAAGAAAATCCAGAGTTTCCCACTGGTAATACTGGCATTGTGATGGTGTTCATGTGCGCTCATCTGGTAAATACGATCATTCAGACATGACTTGAAGGCAGTATAAAGCTGAGAAATTTGGATTAATCGGCTCATAGCTTCACTAGCAGCCTTAATATGAGTGTGATATGAGAGCGTCATCCTGAAGAACTGACTTTGGAAAGCTGTCTACTGTACTATGCCGTCCAACTAATCACTCAAAGTGCATTTGAGCACACTGGAAAATGGCATACTGGAAAATGCTGAGAAAGTAAACAACCTCCATGCTGCCATTTTAGCTCACAGGTGTTTAATTCTGGACACCAAACCGTTGTAGTTGTACACTATTTTCCATGTGACTAATCAAGTTGGAGCTTGCACTACTACTATTGTATGTTGGTGCAAACAGCATCTATCACTAGGGGCTAGACTAGACCATGCTGACCCCCTGGTTTTGAGTTTACCTTGAGTCCTGCAGCTCCTGTTGTGTGCTTTCCAGACTGTCTGTTATTCTCTTGAGCTCCGCCTGGAGTCTTCTCTGGGTTTTCTCTGCCCTCACCACCTCCGTCACACGCTCTGAGAGCTGCTCCTGAGCCAGACGCTGACCTCTCTCTAACAGCTGCACTTTCTCCTGCTGCTGCGTCAGCTCCTGGGCTGAAACATACACACATAAAATATAATATCTGTGATTTCACTTCAAGAGTGTTAGTTTTGGATATGTATAACAGCATATACACTACCAATTAAATGTTTGGGGTCAGTAAGATGTTTTGAAAAAGAAGTCTCTTATATGTTGTAGCCCATATAAAACAGCATGCTAATCCCTTTCCAGGGATAACACGGACACATCTGTCTCTCTTCATCTGATTTAAGGATATTGTTTCTAATGAGCATCATTCCCACAGTGGTGTGTGTGAAGATGTGCATGTATCTGATGGCTTGAGGCTCTGAATTGATGGGCTGTTTCATTTCAGAGGGGAGACTCAGACTGCTGAAGAACACAAACAGGTGCACACACATACTCTGACACACCCACACGCTCTATCACACAGATTTAAATGCAATTGCTTTTCTCTTGCAAAATCAAGGGCGAATCATTGCCCTGCTGAAATGACCAAATTAGACCAGCATGAATTTCCATGGTTTGTTCTCATGGGTCAAGCAAACACATCTGAGTTTCCATCTGATGTTAAACAGAACAAACAAGCTTTTTTGGGGGGCCATTTTAACAAAGACTTTTCATTTTTTTAATGAATGTGTTCTATCAGAGTACAGTCGCATGCAAAAGCCTGTGAAAATGTTATTTTACATAAAAGATGTTTACATATAATGCAGGTTTTTCAGTTTTCCAGCATCTTTTGCATATTTGAACCCTTTCCAGCAGTGACTGTATGATTTTGAGATCCATCTTTTCACACTGTGGACAATTGAGGGACTCAAACACAGCTATTAAAAAAGGTTTAAACATTTACTGATGCTCCAGAAGGAAACACGATGCATTAACAACCGGGGACAGGTAAATTGTACTTAATTTGTCTTCCAGGAAACATGCATCTTCTGTTGATTCAGATTCCGAATTTTTAAAAGAAAAATTCTGTTCCTGTTCAAAAGTTTTTTCCCCCTGGCTTATGCAACATGTTTCCTTCTGGAGCAACAGTTAATGTTTGAACCTTTTTTAATAGTTGTGTTTGAGTTTCTCAATTGTGAAAAATCCTCAGTGTAAAAAGATGGATATTCAATAAGATCAGGTGCAAAAATAACTGTGTTAATGCCTTTTCAGCACTAATTCTTCACTGTGCGCCTTTAGTAAATCTTGACAGTACTATTTTAACGGCAAAAGATTAAATTACTTAAATTGTTTAATGTAACTGATTATGTTAATAACAAAAAAAAAATGTTGTAATGTAATTTGCTATCATTAACTGACTACAGTTTGTAAATAACCTACCCAGCACAGTTTGGCTTAGGTTTCCAAATACTCTCAATATATGCAGCGTCTACGCTTTTTTCTCATTTCTTCAGGACATTTACAGTTATTCACATCATGGCAATCCACCATGAAATTTCTACAGGTGTTCTACTCTGTGTTACCCGTGTCTCTGCAGGTGGCATGAGCCTCCTTCAGTTGTTCTCTGAGCTGAAGCATCTGTGTTTTCACTGAGGCGCACTCTTTCTCCCTCTGTCTTTTCTCTTTCTTGGCTCTCTGCAGATCAGCTTCCAGCCCTCGAGCGGAGACGGCCTGCCTCTCTGCTTCCGCCGCCTTGCTTCGGATCTTCTCCCGTGCCTGCAGAAGATCAGCCTCGGACTGTCTCAGTAGGGCGTCTCTCTTCTGGATAGCCTGAGAGAGGACGACTGTGAGAATCCGCCACAGGCAAAACGTATCTGATCTGTACATACAGTGTGTATATGTGTGTACTTGTTTACCTGGTCACACTGCCTTTGAGCTGCCTGTAGCTCTCCTTCCAGATTGGCTACCTTCTGTTCCAGAGATTCAACTTGTGCTCGTCTCCGGCCGTCATCCGCTGCATCCGTCTGGAGCTTCCTCACCTGCTCCTGCAGCCGCTGCACCTCTGCAAAACACACAGCTGATTGGAATCAGTGTGAGAATCGAGTGTGAAAGTGAGCTGTGAGTTCACTCACCTGCTGTACCGGCATCTCGGTGCCGCGCCAACTCCAGCTGGCAGACCCGCAGCTCTTGGGCGCTCTGACCGCAGCGCTCCAGTGACTGGAACAGTGCCTAAGGACAAACACACACACACCTCCACTAACATGCAAAGTCGTCACACAGCTGTCAAACTTCTGTGACTGTGCCTTGGGGGAGTCGTGTTGATGCCCGGGGCGCTGGAGGGGCCGACCTAAGGCGGATAAGAATTCCCCCTCTTCCCCGAGCTGTCTCTATCCCTAAGGCTATCGCTACGCCCGCTGCTTCCGCTCGCCTCTTCGACTCCATTCCTCTCGCGTCTGGCCTTCATTTAGCATCCCCGGTGCGGGATGTACGCATACACCTGCTGAGGTTTCGACACAAGGCAAACACCCAGTTTGTCCCTGACAGGTGTCGCCTCCAATCTGGCAGTCTGCGCTTTTGACGCGCTAACCATTCAATTAAATCTCTGGGATGCTCTACGTGTGGGTGCCATCTCTTAATTACCCCGGGAACCGGGTTGCACTCGCACGTCACGGCTCTGACAGGTGAACCGGCGTGTCACGGCGGTGGTAACACGTACCCGTGCTCTCGACGCCGTGTGTCTGTCTCCCGCATGCAAACGGGACAGGTTTAAGCGAGATCTGATTGTGAAACTAATATAGTAGAGGCATAATCAGCAAACACGGGCAAGGTTGGGGGCCCTTCGTTTGGCACCATTAAAATAACGAGGTGTCACGAGGCGCTGGGACTCGCAGCTCCAACGCCAACATGTGTCAAGACAAATCTATATTTCATGGCCACTTACAAATGTATAAATAGCCAAACGAGGTGCTCGAATCATCTATAAAACCCTGCTAAAAGGTTGCCAGAAGATGGCGGGCACTGTCAGTGGGACAGAAGGGTAATCAATCTGAGAAGGGGGAGCGGGTGGGCAGTGGCGCGAGGAGGGCACTAAATCACGCCGCCGTTTGCGTAGAGCGCGACGAAACGCTGACACTTCGGCTGACGTGCGAGCTCTCCGACAGCCTGATGGATCGCTCCACTACACTCCATTAAAGCTGGATGGCTCGCTGCCACGCTGACATAACAAACAATTAGTCACAAAGGTGCCCATGAACTTGCACGGAGCCTCTCTGGATTCAATCAAAGCCTCCGCTCATGACTGATAAATAGTTGCACGGTGTCAATGCATACAGTAACGTATGACACGGGGAGCAGGTGGGTCCATTTAAAGCCTATTTTTGTAACATGGAGAGATTACGATGATGGATCCATGCAGATGTGAGAGTAGCATGTGGTGTTTCTCTCAACTACAAAAACAAACAGTAGGGCTGATAGCCCTTCACTCACGTGCTCCAGTTCCTGGACGCGGGACAGCTGGGATTCGTAGTCTGAGTCGGAGTGAATGTGAGTGGCCCGGTAGATGGCAAAATCAGCTTGTGTCTTCACTACCATCTCTTCTTGCTCTTCAGCCTAGAAAAGAAACAAGGTTTTTAGATTTACAGTGATGTTGGAAATTCATATGACAGCAACAGGCCATTTACACAAATTAAAACATATCTTGAATAACCTCAAAGCCTAGTACTGCTGACTTACCTGCCTTTTACTTAAGGCTACTAAATATTAATTAGGTGACAAATGACCTATCACCTAATTAATATTCATAAGTCATGATGATGCAGTTTATTATGCACCCTCAGGGTTGAAATACTCCTTAAAAATAGTTATAAAATACGAAAATAAGTAGTAATCTGGGTAGATATTATTCTGAACTGTAAAACAGCATATAAAAACATCTTAGTTTTAATCTGGTCTCTTTTTTTCCTCTCTTCAGTTGGTAAGGCCTGATAACAGCCCTTGTAGTTTTTTATTCTGAGAAAGATAAATCAATTCAGTACAGCACTGTCAGAATTGAAGACTAATTATAAAACAGCTCCAAATGGGCTCAGGCTTAATGAAGATAATATTTCATTATGTAACACTGTCTGTTGCTGTTGTTCTGAGAAAGACATAAAGCAACATGCTAGAAAAAGCAAGAAAGATTATGTAGTACATATCAAGCTGGCAATTCACAGTGCCTTATAAAAGTACAATACAAACAAGAAATAGACCTAAAATATAGACATCAAATTAAAATAAATTAAGATCTTACGTCAATTATTAAGGGGCCTGAAAATAAATAATAAAAGGACATTTAAAAAAATAAAAAATAAACTAACAAACACAAGGACACGAAGTAAAATAGAACAAAATGTAAGGAATACTTATTGTCACCTTTTAAATCACCCACATGTCATTCAAACCTATATGACTTTCTTCTTCTGTGGAACATAAAAGAGGAATATGTTTTTTTGTCCATACAATAGAAGTCAATGGTAACTGTTTGGTTACCAAAATTCTTCAAAATATCTTTTTTGTGTTCTACAAAAGAAAGAAGTAGCATGGGAGAAGCAGCAATGTCCAATTTATAAATGAAAATTGAGTTCAGTGAATTGATAGATTTAGTACACAAAACCAATCTGAATGATTTGTTTAGAAATTAGGCTGATCCGGATCCTCCGTTGACTCAATGAGCAGATAACAGTCTACTGGAGTGGAAAGTTATCGATGAATAATGACTCAAACATAAACACACAAAAAACATTATATTATGTTAATTCAAAATCATACAGACTTCTTTTAGGATACTTTTATGATGCATTTTCACTTTTATTGAATCTTGAAAGCACTACCCTGTTGCATGTATGGCACTTTCAGACACAGCATTTCAAGACTGAAGCATGGCTGCTGGTTTGAGCTGGTTTATGCTGGTCCTTAGCTGGTCATAAACTGGTTTAAGCTCGTCATGTTCTGCTAAGAACCAAGCTTACTTTTCTTTTTTATCTTTCTTTTTTTGTCTTATTTTTAGTCAAAATATCTAAAAATTCTTAAATTAAGATGCATTTATTAGACAAGCAAAATGACATAAGAAATTTAGTCTTGTTTCCAGGGGGAAAAAATAAATTAAGAGCAATTTGCTTAAAATAAGTATAATTATCTGCCAGTGGGGTAAGTAAAATACATGATATAATAAACACTTGATATAATAATATATTACTTACCCCATTGGCAGATACTTTTAATAGTTTGCAGGGGAAAAAACTAAATTAAGTGCATTTTGCTTAAAACCCTAAACCTTTTGCTTATCTAGTAAATACATCTTAATTTAAATGATTTTTTTTTTAAATATTTTGACTAAAAACAAATTAAAAATTCTATGTAAAATAAGCCTTTTTTTGCAGTGTAAACCAGCTCATGACCAGCAGCCATGCCTAAAAACATACCTAATTAGCTTAAACCAGCTCAAATTGTAAAACAAATTTGAAGTTGCTATTGATTTGTAGTTGTTAGTTAAAGATTGTGTGTGTGGCCCTTTTTAGATACAGCGTTTTAGACTGAAGCAAGGCTGCTGGTTTGAGCTGGTTTAAGCTGGTCCTTAGCTGGTCATGTGCTGGTCCTAAGCAACTAGCTCCTGCTCAGGACCAGCTTGGGACTAGCACATGACCATCTTAAACCAGCAGCCACGCTTTAAAACATACCTAACCAGCATATGTTTTTTTTTTTTAACCAGGTAGTCCCAGTTTATAATTCAATGAAAAAGAAAAAAACCTGCACAATCAACACTCGTGTTCCACAGAAGATTAATATTAATACAGGTTTAAACTGACATGAGACCTTCATGTCTAACTCTTACAGAAGTTGTATTAAACCAGTTAGAAGGCCCCTGGACCAACTGAGGATCATCTCAGAGAGTCCTACACAGCAGTCTGTCTACAAGTATATTACGTTCGACAGCTTCCACTGAGAATGAAGACAGCGAGGCGTTTGACTGACGTGATTGTTTTACATCACAATCACAGATAAAGGAAACTTTCCTTCTCACTCTGTTGAAGGTTACGTGCTGCAATGCCGACAGCCCAGCAGGTACCGAGTGAGCTGGAGCAATTACACGTACGGCAAGGAGACATGGGCGAACGGCTGAAGGACGTGTGTGTTCTGAGGTCCTAACTGAAAACAGTCGGATCAATACAGCGCGTATGAGTGTGATGTTTAGGGATTGCTAATGGGACGCTGGGCATCTGAGAGGAGAAGCCAGAGGTGCTGAAGGAGAAAAAGGCACAGGAAGGTAGAGCAGGAAGGTCCTTGCACCTGGTGTGCACAGTATCCGACAAAGGTGACTGCACCGCTGGGCTGTAGACAAGACCTGTCCCTCCACCGCTGAGAGCAATGCCCATTATTTCAACCAGACAACGTAGACCCAGCATGCTTTTCCACTTTACGCCACCCAGCCTCCCTCCCGGTGAATGTACACGCAAATCAAAACAACTTCAGGTCCATTTAAACACCAGTCGCTGTGTCTGAAAGGGCCACACACGTAATCCTATACCCAACAACTACAAATCAATAGCAACTTCAACTCCCAGAATTCCTCAAGAGAGCCAATCACAGCTCTCTCGCCGACACTGTGGGAAATGAAACACCTGAAAATGCTCTCTCCTCACATAGTGAGAAGCGTGAGGGTTTTGACCTGGATCGATACAATCCAGTAAAAAACACTCAAACGTATCTGAAGCTCAGATTGGCTTTTGCACCCAGAGAATGGCGTAGATTTCCTTCCCCATTGTGTTCACACCTCAGGCTGCACTAACAAGCCACTTTCCACCTGTACATGTGGTAACTAGGTTTCAATTGGCTTGATATGCAATCTGAACCCAACAGAATTCAACTCAAGGGAGGAGATGAGCATGTTAAGGCTGTTGCATTATGGGGCATTCACAGTTCACATCCACAGCCTTTCTCATAGTCAATTTAATAGTTCACAGATGTGAATATACAAATGTTTTGCAAAAGTATGACAACTTTCCTGGAACAACAGTAATATTCCTGGGTCAATGACATGATGTTCATTGTTTTGAAGAATCTAATAACTTTTTTCCCTCTAAAAACACATAAAAAATACAATTCATACATATAATGACTAGAATGTACCTCTTTTATGAGGACCCTTTTGTGAACTAGTCCTAGGTTTTTTACATGATCAAACCAGTGCAGAAAGATTCTCTGGCGAGTGAATATCAAAAATTAGATTAAAAAAGTTTAACATTTGACTCACCGTTGCAAAGGGATGCCAAAACATTGGAAAGGGGCAGGGCCACTTTTTGTAAAATGCCTATAACTCCTGAATGGAATTAGATATCTTTGTCAAACTCAAAACACTTATTTAAAAGCTCAATCTGAGGTCACAGGACAAAAATCGCAGAGCTTGGTTACTTGGTGCCGCTATAAGAGGAAAAAAAACATTAAATGGCTACACAACAATTTGTCCTATCAACATGGTCTTGGTCCAAAGTGCCACAAGTGTCTATAAAGACAATTGCGTATCTCAAAAATGAGAAGTTTGAGCACCTATTTAGAACAAAACTCAGTGGGTCTGTTTGACTCATGGCCTCAAAAGTCTGTAAGAAATTTGAAAGAAATTGGCCACTGGGGGAGGGGGGTGGGGGGCGTTATCACATTTTTCAAGGGCGTAACCGATTGTACATTGTGCTGTTTTACGCAAATACACACAATATTTTTATCATGATGATAGAACTCCTCATTCTGGACATCTTTGCCTCTAGAACCACTGCTGTCAATCAAATGTGACCCTGGACCACAAAACCAGTCATAAGGTAAAATTTTACAAAACTGAGATTTATACATCATATGAAAGCTCAATAAATAAGCTTTCTATTGATGCATAGTTTGTTAGGATAGAACAATATTTGACCGAGATACATCTATTTGAAAATCAGGAATCTGAGGGTGCAAAAAAATCAAAATACTGAGAAAATCACCTTTAAAGTTGTCCAAATTAGGTTCTTAACAATGCATTTTACAAATCAAAAAATACATTTTGATATATTTACAGTAGGAATTTTACAAAAAATCTTCATGGAACATGATCTTTACTTAATTTCCTAATGATTTTTGGCATAAAAGAAAAATCAAAAATTTTGACCCATGCAATGTATTTTTGGCTATTGCTACAAATATACCCCAGCGACTTAAGACTGGTTTTGTGGTCCAGGGTCACAAATAGTTTGTTAAATGACTGAGAAGATGTAAAAAACCTACTTTTGCGAACTAGTCCTAGGTTGTTTGCAAAAAAAGGACATTGCAGTACAATTCTCTGGACTCAACTTTTTTTTTTTCATTTACCATTTGGGAAGCTATAACGGGGTAGTTTAGAAAAGAGGCCTGTGCAAATTTACCCAAAATACTATAAAGCTTAAAGGAAAACTCAAAACTTCATGAAACCTGGTAAGCAGGTGATTCTAAACCAGCATGCAAAGTTTTAAGGAGATGGGACTACAGCTGGTGCTATAACAGTCATAAACGTAAAAAAAAAACAAAAAAACATAATATTTCTATGGCAAAATACCTGTATTTGCCCAAAAAGCTAATTTCTTAATCATTGACTTAGGTGGTTACAGGCTTGCTAAACAATATGTAATGTCTTTTTCCATATTTGCTTAAATGCCTTAAAGTGCTTGAACCCCAGTAAACGCTGCTTGCAGCTATATTTAAAATTGATTTTGATATTTCTGGGGGGAGACATTAAGCAAAATGCCAGGGTGATATAACTGCCCTGATATCATAATAATAATAATAATAATAAAAATAAAGTAAGAAATTAATAGTATGAAGCTATCAAGAAATATATTTTAACAAATATGTGTTACAGCTTTTTAATATTTGAAAAAAAAAAAGAATTAAAGTTTTTATGACAAGATAACACTTAATGAAATTTATAAAAAAATAACAAATAAATGCTATTGTGTGGTAAAAATACCTTTTAACTTTTTTCTTTAAAAAATAGGTACTGTAAATAGGAAATAAATATATATATATATGAAACACTATTCATTCATGAAATACTTTAAAAAATTAAGCATATACTAAAGTCAGAGTGATACAACTGTCTTAATATAATAATGATATCATATTTTATTCTCTTTAATAAAAACGAAAAAAGGCAAAATATGGCAACATCTTCAATATATACACTACAAATTGATTGATTGATTTAAATATTGATGATAATATTGTTTGAGAATATCGATAATAAAGATGTTTTCATTGAAGACCTTGTTCATCATCGACCTAATCAGATTCCTTTAATTCCCTTTGAGTTTAGTGATTCTTAATGGTTAGGAGTAGAGGTAGGGTTAGGGCTCAGTTTGTTTGACAGGAATGATCAAGGTGTTTGATCCCATTGGGGTCACAATGTTAGTTAGCGGTCGTTAGTTTCGGGTCGGGTTACCTGACGGCGATGGGTAGCAGCGGTGTCTCTGAGAGTGCTGATGAGCAGCTCACACTCCTGGCCGTGTTTACGGCTGTGCTCCAGCTCTCCCAGCGTGTCTCGGAGCTGCTGGCTCAGTGTGGTGAGGGCATCGTCTCCACTCTCCAGCTGGGCGCAGTGTACCTGCAGATCCCCCTGCAGAGATACAACCTGAGCCCTCAGACGGAGGACCTGTTCTTCTCTCTGTGCCACCTGAGGAGACACAAACAACATCAGCCAAAAGCATATCAGCACCACCACTGATGTCTACTCTTTTAAGAGAAAGTTCACCCAGAAATGAAAATTCTGTCAGTAATTACTCACTCTCATGCTGGCTGAAACTATTTTAGCGATGTCCTTACTACATTTCTGTTCCTTGAACTTGTCAGTTGTATTGCTGTCTATGGAGGGTCAAAAAGCTCTCAGATTTCATAAAAAAAAATATCTTAATTTTATCTTTAAATTTAGGTTCCAAAGATGAATTAAGGTATTACGGGTTTGGAATGTCATGAGGGTAAGTAATTATTGACAAAATTTTTATTTTTGGGTAAACTATCCCCTTAAAATACATCTTTATATTTTCAGTTTAGCTAAGGGTATCCATTTTTATAAACTAAATACATGACTGTTTTGTATTTGCTGCACTGTTAAAAAAAAATTGGTGAAATTCTGTGAATGTCAGTTTATGTTTTTCACTACAATTATACAATGATTGTACAATGTTCTTTTTAGCTTTCAAAAATTGTATTTTTTAAAATATTTGACTGTGTATTCTTCACATGTATTTAATTAAAAACAACAATAAAACATTCTAAAGGCTAAAGTGGACTCCAACATGTTAACATAAGTTATATTGTTTTTTCATGAAATACAAATTATAAATGTATAGCACGATATAAACGTAAAGGAACATCAGAAGGAATGAAAAAAAAAATTATAGCCTAATTTAACAAAACTAATGTCTCACTGTAATCGAAAAAAGGATGCTTACATTGTCTGTCACGCCACATTAAAGAGCGTGAAAAACACATTATTGTAATAGACATATTGTTTGTAATAGACATATTTAATTGCTACAAATTAATTATCGTAATTTTGACTTTATTCTCGAAACATTTCGACTTTATTCTAAAAAACATTTCGACTTTATTCTAAAAAACATTTAAACTTTATTCTAAAAAACATTTCGACTTTATTCTCAAAACATTTCGACTTTATTCTTGAAACATTGACTTTATTCTCGAAACATTTCGACTTTATTCTTGAAACATTTCGACTTTATTCTCAAAACATTTCGACTTTATTCTCAAAACATTTAAACTTTATTCTAAAAAACATTTCGACTTTATTCTAAAAAACATTTAAACTTTATTCTAAAAAACATTTCGACTTTATTCTCAAAACATTTCGACTTTATTCTTGAAACATTGACTTTATTCTCGAAACATTTCGACTTTATTCTTGAAACATTTCGACTTTATTCTCAAAACATTTCGACTTTATTCTCAAAACATTTCAACTTTATTCTTGAAACATTTTGACTTAATTCTCCAAACATTTAGAATTTATTCTCCAAATATTTAGACTTTATTCTCCAAATGTTTAGACTTTATTCTTGTAATTTCAGTTTAATTCTCTAAATATTACGACTTTAATCTCGTAATCTTAGATTTTTGTATTTTTTAACGTGGCACTAAAACACCATTGTAGATCTATTTAATGCTGAATAACAATATGAATTTCTAAAAAAAAAAAAAAAAGTCTAATTTCTTGCACACTGGAAGGTATTGATTTTGAGTAGAAGTACAACTACATAGCACTTTACTGGGATACACTTTCCAAATATTTATTTTTCAATGCTATGGCTGATTATTAAAAAGATGGTAAATATTTTCCTGAACAACTTTTAACAGAAAAAATATACTCTGTTGCAAATTTGGAAAGAATACGGATAAATATTACATGAAATATACTCAAATCCAGTGCACTATGCATCCCTAGTTGCAATGCAGGCTAATTCTAAAGGTAACCAATATTACTTTAAGTACTAACCTGACTGTGGGCCTCTTTCAGGTCCTCCTCGCGGCTATGCAGTGTGTTTTCTAGTTGTGCGATCTTGCTGAGGCAGGCCTGGTACTTGTGTTTGCAGAGCTCGAGGGATTCGCTAAGAGGTTGCAGTCGGGCCTCTGCGTCTGTGGCCAGTTTCTCAGCCTCCAGTAGACCTGCCTTCAGCTCAATCAACTCTGCATCCTGACTGCAGAGAGCTGCCGCCCTGCAGGAGGCCTGACACACACAAACACTTATATTTAGAAACAGAAGTTGTGATATAGTAAAAAGTGAAGTCTGCTGAGCTGTCTCACCTCGTCCTCAGTGTCTCTCTGCTGTCTGTGGGCCGTCTCCAGCTCTCGGCACAGACTCTCCAGGTTACCTCTGTGCTGCTGCAGCTCTTCCTTAAGGGCCTGCACCTCCTTCACCCGGCTCTCCTTCTGTTCCTGCGCCTCCTGCTGCCAGCACTGCACCTCCTCACGCAGATCACACAGCTCCTCCTTTTGGACTTCACACTGACACACAACAAACAACAAAACAGTGATAAACAAAATGTTTCAACACCTAGTTTGCTTGATAATGTGAAAACAAGCTATCAAGCATATTCTGATAGCTTTTTTGGACACCATAAGTGTAAACAAAAACCATATAACCTGGTTTTCCATATTTAGTCATTTTCCTGTTCTTGTTTAGTTTGATTATGATTACGTTCACCTGTGCTTGTAATTATCCCCTGTATATTAGTTTCTGTCTGTTTCTTTGTTCCTCATCTGGTCTACTATGTTACTAGTTGTTGGATTCCTCCAGCGTTTTCATTGATTAAAGACTTTTCAAGAGTACTTCTTGCCTCCTGTGTTCTCCTTGCAGCAACTACGTAAACTTTGACAGAATACAGACTTATATTGTTAGTAAAGATTTCTATTTTGAACATGTGCTGCTCTTTTAAAAGTTTTATTCATTAAAGAACCCTGAAAAAACTATCACAGGTACCAAAAAAAAGATAATTTAAGCAACACAACTTTTTCCCTTAAACTTTTTCATAATAAATTAGCAAAATAGACAAATTGTTATTTTATTTGCAATAATATTCCATAATATTACCTTTTTCCTTATTTTTGATAAAAAAAATGGAACTTTGATAAGCATAAGAGACTTTGTATATTTAAAAAAAAAAAAAAAAAAAAAATTTGAATAAAAACTATAGACATAATAAAATAAATAAATGCATTTAGGCATTAAAACATTATAATGTGCAGTATGAAAATGGTTATTTATTTTCTGAAGATTACATTTCACAAATTATCGATGATCGCCAAGGTGAGTTAAATGTATGTATTATGCTGAAAACAGCTGAGTAGATGAATAGGAAGTTTAGAAGAAAAGCATTTATCTGAAATAGAAATCTTCTGTATGTCTTTATCATCACTTTAAATTTAAAGCATCCTTGCTAAATGAAATTCTAATTTTAATTTCTTTCTTTCTTTAACAAAAAAAAAAAAAAAAAAAAAAAAATATATATATATATATATATATATATATATTTAATGTTATAGTGTATAATGTTACAAAAGCTTTTTATTTCAGATAAATGCTGGTCTTTGGATCTTTGGATTCCTGAAAAAAAAATTCTGTTTTAAATATTGGTAATAATAATAATAATAATAATAATAATAATAATAATAATTGTTAATTTATTTTATTATTTAATAAAATTCAGCTTATTAATGTAAATAAATTACATTTTTAAATATATTCAAATAAAAACAGTTATTTTAAATAGTAAAAATATTTCAAAATTTTACTGTTTTTACTGTACTTTGGATCAAATAAATGCAGGCTTGGTGAGCAGAAGAGACTTCATTAAAAAAGCATTTAAAATCGTACTGTTCAAAATCTTTTAACTTGTAGTGTATACTGATAAGTTCATCATTATAATTGGTGGGTTTTCACTGCAAATTCAAAAAATAATGCCACAAACATCATTGCTATATGCTTTAAGAAGCTGTAAAAATCAGAAACAAGGTCGCACAAAATCCTGGTGGGGCTCGGTGACATGCAAAGCTTGATGCTTTGGCTTCTTTTGAAACTTATTTTCAAATTTACAAACTTGACCAAATATACAAACTTGCCAAATGTTGTTGGTAAGTTACTTCTAATTTCTTGTATAAGAGCACACTTAAACAATAACTACCTGTGTACTCAAATCACAGATGTGCTGATATTCAGTACAGCAGCACTCTTAATTAGTACACTTCAAATGCGGCTCATTTACCCAGAATTTAGAGTCAGAAGCATCCTATTATTACCCTATATTTACAGACTTAGATCTGCAGTCACACACTGGCATATATAATGAATGCTAGTGATTCTCAGACAGAAATCGGCGAAGCCTGTTTGCTCCCTGAAGCGTGTCTGTGGTGCCTCACTGATAGCAGCTCTACATTAGATTATTAGACTCCAGAGAGAGCCGATCCCAGATTGGATAATATTATTTTTTCCCCTGGCTGATGATGCATTACAAAAATAAGGAGCACTGTAACAGATGTCTTGCAGGGTGAAAATAATAAATCACACAGACTAGTGCACGCACACACATGCGGTATATTAGTTCTGTGAGTTAACTTGCGTGATTTATTGGGCCTGGTAAAGGCTCTGGATGGAGTCTCCTCAGTGCACCTTACTTCCCTTGCAAGCATCATTAAGACTACAGCGCTAATTGTGTTTTTTTAAAAGAGTGGAACCTGATAATGACTCCATTAGTGATTCACCTACGCTTCTGTTTCCTTGGAATCGAGCCGGAAGGAGCGGCACGGACATGCATGTGGGAAAACCGCTGACAGATGAATGGGATAAATGAAGCAAGCAAGCAGAGGAAACAAGAGAATATGAATGTTCCTTAAGTTGGTGTAAACTAGTAAAAGGTGGTGAAGGCAAGGCGAGGCTTGACAACCACAAGAAAAATGTGGACATTTGATACTTTGAGGCTGTCTGATTGGCCAACTAAATTGATTTACACTGCAGCTGTGGCACAGAAAAAATCACATTGATGCAGACTTTTCAAATGAGTCGCAGACATGGGATATAGATGCATAAACAGGACTCAAAATTGCAGAAACAGTATAGTTTAAAAGGTGATTCTTATTTATTATTAACTTAGCTTATACTTTAGGATCAGTTTGAACATAATTCCAAATATATGCGCTTAATCATGATAAATAAATAAATAAACAATACCGATGCATAAACAGGAATCAAAATAGTAGACATCTAAAAAGATTATCTATTATAACCATAGCTTAAAATATACTCAGGATCAAACTGAACAATATTCTAAATAAATGAGAATTATCATAAATAATAAGTAAAAAAAATCACACAATATTCAATGAAAAATAAATACAAAATAAAAATAAATAATATAATATTCTTCTTCTTCTTCTTCTTGCTTTTCTTATATATTAAGAGAAACAACAACAATAATGATTATGATGATCATGATGATAATAATAAAAATAATACAATATTTTAATATTACTATTGGTATTTAAAGACTTCATGAACAACAACAATATTAACAACAACAACAATAATAATAATAATACATTGTTATAATTACTATAATTACTATAATTAATTACTATTAGTCTATATGCCTATAAATGTATTCATATAATAATAATAATGCATTATAATTATTATTATTATTATATAAAGAGCCTACTTTCATGAATAATAAAAATAATAAAAATAATAATAATAATGTTATAATACTAATAATACTACATTAATAATACTAATAATGCATTATTATTTTTATTATTATTATTATTGTTGTTATATAAAGAGCCTGCTTTTCAAGAATAATAATATTAATATTAATAGTAATAATTATTATTCTAATTATATTTAATTATTAATGACTTATACAACATTAACAAAATTACAAAAAATTGTTATTACTATTATTATATAAATATAATAGTCTACTTTTCATGAATAATAATAACAACAAGAACAACAACAATAATAATATACTAATAATATCATTAATAACACTAATTATCCATTATAATAATTATTATTGTTGTTGTTGTTATAAAAATGTCTATTTTTTAATGTATAATAATAATGTACTTGTTATCATTATTAGTATTATATTTAATTGTTATTAATAGTTCATACAACAATAATAATATGAATAATGTGCCATTATTATTATTATTATTATTATTATTACAATTATTTTTATATAAGTCTACATTTATGAATAATAATAATAAAAATAATACATTCATCGATGTGATTATTATTATTAATGTAATAATATTATTATACAGTATTATATTATATTATTTTAAAAAGTACTCTTCATGTTTGACTACAGATTTCTCTATTTCTGTATAGTTGACTTTAGAAAAGCTTAAAAATGTAGATATTAATAGGAGTTTTGCAAAATCAGATGAAGACTCTATTTGTATCAGTAGCCTAATAAAATGTTTTATTTTAATCTGGGGTGACATGTTCACATGAGACACTATTCCCCACTAATACTAATGACTATATCTCTGTACTTCCTCGTTTGGACACCTTTTCCCACAGAATAAATCAACAACAGCTGACTATAAATGCTGCATCAAAGTAATCAGTAACTTAAAACTTTCACATGATATAGCACCCACACCTCTAGGTATCAGTATAAGCCCAAAATGACATAAGGGCCAAAGCAACATAAACAAAAAATGACTGAGCACCGCTTGTTGAGTCTTTGAAAGGAGTTGACAGCAATGTGTCGCGTGGCGGCGTTGTAGCATGAATCAGTGCTAAGCTCAGTCTAATTTTCTAAGTCCCTATTTCAGTGGCAAACTCATCACACAGACAACAGCCTGTGGCTATTTCAGATGAGACTCAGACAGACAGAGAGAGAGAGAGAGAGAAGAGGGTAGACACTTTTTATGGAGCTCTCTCGTTCTTTTCCGCCGCTGATTAATTTCGTACTAGATCGGTTGGCCAGCAGCGTTATTAGCATAAAATTTCCATGGATCAGGCCCTGCAATAAAACCCTGTCATCAAGTCACTTGTCAAACACACAATTTCAAATCTCATTTAGTTTCTAATATCATTTTCATACCAGGCGGAGGGGTGCGGAGAGAGGTGGGGTGGGGGGTGATCGGGGGGTGGAAGGGTAGAAGAGAGACAGGAAAGTGTTATGTAAAGGATAAACAGAGTCATCGATCAAAATTAAAAAAGGGCTGAGCTGAGCTTCATGATTAAAAATTCTATGGATCAGCATCAAGTGTTTATCAGGTGAAGCAGACAGCAGGAGGTTGAGATGCAATGGATCTTCTGGAGGACCTCAAGTGCTACACAAGCAGTCAGCATTTGCTATAACAATAATCTACTACAATAATCTAATGCCACCACAAAAGAAAATACACTTTCACATTTTGTAAATAAAATCAGTCACTATAAAGTATGCTCGTATATTCATTCTAGCTGATGAATGATAAAAACATTGACCAGATATTGATCAGAATTCACCCGACTTTATGAGTTTTGAGTCCACTTTGAGGTCCATCTACAAACTTAAATGTTGCAAAACAAAACAAAATAAAAACAATACAAAAATATAGCTGCAAGCAGCAATTTCGGGGGCCAAGCACTAGGCAAGCAAGGCAACAAGCATCAGAGCAACTGAAGCATTGAGTAACTGAAGCCATTTAAATATGATTTTATACAAAATGTCCAAAAATCATAAAAACAACCAATAGTAATATGATTTAATGGGTCATCACTTTTTACCAATAGGTCGGACCAACGGTCAAGGAGTTTGAAAAATCAAAATCATGCTTATTATAACACTGAGTTTGGTCTCAATACACCAAACCGTTGCGGAGATATAGCCTCACATTAATTTTTGTTTTTCATTTTTCGTAGAATTCGTTCGCATGTTATTTGAGAACGGTTTGACTAATCAACTTGATCTTTTTTCCAGCATGGTCTGAAGATGATCTGAGCCGAATTTTAGTGAAAATCAGACAAACCGTCTTGGACGAGTTCGTAAAAATTAGGTTTTTCGAAAAATTTAAAATAGCGAAATTTTGGACAAGTGGTGGCGCTACAGAGTTTAAGTTAGAGACTCATAATTTGCTGTGGTTAATGTTGAGACTATCCCCTATCTGTGTGCCAAATTTCATAACTTTCCCACAAGCGGTTCTATGGGCTGCCACTGACTCAAGAGCAGAAGAAACAGAAGAAGAATAAGAATGCCAATGGATACAATAGGTGCCTTTGCACCTCCGGTGCTTGGCCCCTAAAAACAAAAACAACAAAATACAAAATATAGCTGCAAGTAGCAGTTAAGGTGTCAAGCACAACAGAGGCAAAACGAGGAGCTAAGTATGGCATGGAGCATCAGAAAAACTGCAACAAAGAGTAACTGAAGCCACTTTAGGATAATTTTAGTCAAAATGGCTAAAAAAAATCATAAATATATCCACTAATAATATGATTTAATTATCACTTTTGACCAATATGTGGCACTGTTATCAAATTGATGTGGTGTATGAGGTGACAATGGCACACACAAAGTTTGGTCAATATGTCAAAGCTTTGCAGAGATACAGCCTCAGACATAGTCTGGCATCATGTCTCAACTTTGTTGCGTTGCTATGCAAAAACTGTTTCATCTATCAACACCAAATCCAAAACTTTTTGTCAGCACAGTCTGAAGATGATCTTGGTGTCAATATGTCAAAGATTTGTAGAGATACAGCCTCAGACGCAGTTTGGCATGTTTCCAGCAAAAAAGGTGGCACTGCCCCAAACTTTTTTGAGTACTGTTAGAGCATGGTGCCAAAAACACATACCAAGTTTCGTAATGATACACCATTGCGTTCATAAAATATAGCATTTTACGACAAAATTCAAAATGGCTGACACCCAAAACTCTGCATGCTACAGCGAATCTAAAGAGACCAGTTTAGTGATTTTTGGTCAAACCATTCAGAATTTATAAGTAAAAATAGCCATTTTTCATATATTTCAGATGTTTTTCATATCTCTTGACCACTAGGTGGCGCTGAGCCAAAACTGTGCAGGTAACCTCAGATAATGGTTTTAATAACACACATCAAGTTTGGTCTCAATACGCCAAACCGTTGCAGAGATATGGCCTCGCATTCATTTTTGCATGCTCTTCGCTATATTTGTTGGTGTGTTATTCGAGAATGATTTGACTAATCAACCTGAATTCCATAAGTTTTTGCTAGCATGGTCTGAAGATGGTCTGAGCCAATTTTGGTTAAAATAATCTGCTGTCTAGGACAAGTTCGAAAAAGTATTTATTTTTTTTTACTTTTAAAAAATAGCGAAAAAACTTGACCTTATGAATTTAATTTTTGTGTCCATTTGGCATGAGGAAATTTTTTTTTCCATCTAAACCTTAAGGTTCAAAACTTATTAGCATAAACAGGAGTAAAACTTTGGACAGGTGGTGGCGCTACAGAGACTCCAAACTTGCTATAGTTAATGAAAATGCTGTCTTTTACCAGTGTGCCAAATTACACAACTTTCCCGCAAGTGGTTCTATTGGCTTCCATAGACTCGAGAGAGCGGAAGAAACAGAAACAGAAGAATAATAACAACAGGAACATCAATAGATACAATAGGTGCCTTCGTATCTTCGGTGCTTGGCTTCTAAAACCAGAACAAAAACAATACAAAAAAACAAAACAAACAAAAACATATTGTATTGTTTTGTTTTATGTATTTAGGACCTATTCTGTGGGAAACTGCGACTAATAAATAGAACACAACTGTTTATTGGAACTTCCACTGACTCATAAAGTGGCTTCCACAACAACAGACTTTTAGATGCTGTGATAAAGTATGCTAAACTTCATTTTCATACCACACACACACACACACACACACACACACACACACACACACACACACGCACGCACGTACGCACATAGACACCTAAAACCAGGCTGAAGGCACAGGCACTAATTATGAAAAATAACACTGGTTTGGAGAGAGTAGAGTGGGGGGGCTGTTTCATTTTAATAAGGACAGAGAATCAATGCAATTTAATCAATCTTCCCTAATTAAAAAAATCTATATTGTGAAACAATCAAGGTGCATAAACAAGATTAAAATAAATGAAGGAACTCTGCCACGAGCAAGGGAGGGCCTAATTAAAGGGAGTTAATTGGAATTCCATGCCTATGTGTGGATTGTCGATGCAGCAGACAGGAAATATTACACGTAAGTGCGCTCACCGGAGACCTCACAAACACCCTTCAGCTAAACACACACAAGCGCAGCACCACAACACCACCAAACTCATGCTTACTCCGTATCCTTTGCAGGTCTCAATACCCAGTCTGGCCAATTTGTGATTTTTAGTGTGTTTGCACCTTGTGTGTGTTTACCTGTTTGTAAAGGAAGTCTGTCTCTCGCTGGAGCTGTGTCGTGTTGTATTTGTTCTTCTCAATCACCTCCTCTTTATTTTTCAGGATCTCCTGAAGTCTGCTCATCTCCTTCTGTAGGGCCACAACCTCCTCTTCCCTAGACGTGACCTGCTGCATCTGCTCTGCCAGCTAAACACACCACAGTCAAACAAATGGCAGAATTAATTGTATATAATAAATATAATATAATGTGCACTTGGATGGTTTAAATGAAGAACACAAATTTTAAGGAATGGGTCACCATACTTGGCCACGCGTCACTTCACTTTCACTTTTTACATGCTTTTTGTTTAAGTCTCATATGCTCACCAAAACTGCATTTATTTGATTAAAAAAAAAATATTAAATCTGTTATATTACGACAACACTTTTTTGCAGCTAAATTTCAGCATCATGATAAAACCGTATACTGAGATAAAAGCTTTAGCAATTATTGCAACATGAGAATTTGATACCATCACGTGTCTAAATGCTTCCACTTTCCAATAATACGACTTACAGTTGGCCATGGAATATCTACTAGATGAGATGAGATTTCATGAACTGAGTTTTTGTAAAGGAAACATCCTATCACAATACCACACTTGAATTTACTCTTCAGAAAAACTTTTGTTTTTTTTCCCACAAATGTTTTTAAATGCAGACCGCATGGCTTGGTGCTTGATTTTTTACACCTATGGCAATGGGTCTAATTGAAACACCTGAATTCAGTTATTAAAAGACGTGTTCCAATACTTCTGTCCATATAGTGTGTATATTTGGGTAACAGAGAAGAAAAGGAATGGGCCGAAAAAGCAGGAAATTCAGGGAATTCAGCATGAAGCACGGCTGTGGCACAGAGACACAAGGAGCAGTGGATATATAAGGTCTATCAAATGCATCCGTCTTTCATTAAATGTCTCTCTATAATACTGCACCATCACCCTTGCAAAGCTTTTTCAGAAGGAGTACTCTCTTTTTCTTTCTCTCTGTGTCTGTCTCTCCCGTCTCCTCGGCCGTCTGCTTGGATTAAAATGACATCTCCCCTTGAGTCTTAGGAAATGCCACATGAAGCAGTTCCTAACAAACCTGATGTGCAAGAAGGAGGGAGAGCGGATTGAGGTGTGGTGGGGGAGGAATGGATGTGCCCTTCAGCAAAAATGAATTTTCCAATTGCAGTTAGTTCTGCCATGAATAAATAAACAAATGAATAATTGAGAGGGCAACATAAATAAATAACATCACAAACATTTCACAGGCACTCATAAGTTCGGAAGATAACTGGGGCTGAATGCTAATGATAAAAACAGTACATGGAGCAGAATCCAATGCATTATTCACTGCTCGCTCGCTCTGAAAAAAGTCAAAATAAATTAATAAATATGAAAAAGAAAATCTCTCAAAGAACTCAAAACATCCAGTCAGCACTGAAGTGACAGGTTTGTCCCATTTATAACATACAAGGACACTCTGCCAAACAAATAACTGACCAGTCAGAGATGTATAAATAAACCAGAACAGCTTCTACTTCAATTGACAGGTTATGCAAAAGTTTGTCTGCGAGCAGGAGACGGGCCGGGCGTCAGGTCCATCTTTATTCCTCTGAGTTTTTGAGTTAGAGTGGATGGACTGGACAGCCCGCGTCCTTGATCCTGCCCGCATTCGGGCCCGCAGGGGCCTTTAGATGCAATCTCCTAGTCTAAGAGTTATATATGTACATCTTAATACTAAAATAAACAAGTAAATGTTGATATGATCAAGCTAAAATGAAACAGTATAAGAATGGCTTCTGTTTCTACCACAGATATGTAATGGAGGCCAAGCTGCAAAACCCTTAAAGGGCACCTATTATGCAAAATTTGAACATGTTTGAACATAAATGTGTGTTGGCAGTGTATGTACAAGATACATCACATGTACCATGTACGGCAGTAACAAGCCATTCGAAAAACTCTGATATCTCCCTCAATGTTTGACTAAGGTAAAAAAAAACTTTGGATGGGGTATTTACATGGGCTTCGGACTGCATAGCAATGATGTCAAATCTACTCCGAACCATCCCTTTTACTATTTAACAGGTTTTTACTGTAGCAGTTTTTACAATCTTTTACTGTTAAATTACGGTATTTAAATGTAAATTTAAGTTAAAACTGTTAAAACCTAAATCACAGCTGCCGTTTTTTACCGTATATTTTACAGATTTTTTTAACAGTGTATTTCAGTCTTTCCACTTGCTCAGTTTTTAACAACTAAAGAAGTCCTAAAGGTGACACTTTTTTTGGATAGAAATGAATTAACATGAACAAAAGTTGCAGTAAAATCCTTTACACTGTTACAAACAATTTCTATTTAAAATAAATGCTACTTAATTGTCTATTAAAAAAATCCAGAAAAATTGATAAAAAATGATTGTATTTTTGTTTCCACAAACATTTTAAAGCACCACAACTGTTTTCAACACTGATAATAATACAAACCCCTTTCTTGAGCAGTACAGTAAATCAGCATATTAGAATGATTTCTAAAGGATCATATGATACTGAAGACTGGAGTAACAATGCTGAAAGTTCAGCTTTGTCACAGGAATAAAGTTCTTTTAATTGTAATAATAATTCATAAAAACAACTTTGGTGAGCATAAGAGATTTGACAAAAAAAAAAAAAATCAGACCCCAAACTTTTCAGTGATGAGGTATGTGTAAATTTTACAGATACAATCAAACCAAAAATTATTCAGACAACTGCAACATTTCTCACATTATCGCAGTTTATTCACTATAGTTTAGTAAATGGTACTAAAATATGTCAAGAACTCAGAGTTAAACTGTGTCAGAATAATAGAAAGGTATGTAATGGATTAGGTTGAATAGCTGTCAACTGTTAAATTTAAGTACACAAATTAGATAACCCAGTTTAGGTCAGCCATTTACCAAGCAATGCTTCATTTTATTCAGTCTGTGGAGTAAAAAGGTTTTTAATTGCATTAGCAATTAAAAACACTTAGTCAGTTTAAAGTTTCTAAATAATTTTTGGTCCAAAATATCTATTAATTTTACTGGTACTCCACTGTATGAAGATTTTTTGGGGGTATAATATGTCACAGTTCACTTGATTTTGTTGTCCTCACCCACTAGTAAAAAATACAAAAAAATATATATGGTGTCTGAATAATACTTTTTGATTTGACTGTATTTATGACCTTTAACAACTATCAAAATGTGAGCAGACTAAATGATTGACAGGCGTTCCTCACCTCCTCTTGTGCAGCGGTCAGACTCTCCTGAGCGGCCTGCAGGTCTGTCATCAGTCTCAGTATGGTCACATCTCTACTGGACACCTACCACACACACACAGCTTTTACTCTCCATGATCCCTTATCAGACACTGTTTTACTCAAGCATGTGGTGTGAATGTACCTCGTCCTGCTCTGCAAGCCGCCTGCAGTCTTTCTGCTGGATGTCACAGTTCAGCTCAGCTACTCTGGAGTCCAGGAGATCCCTCTGATGCTCTGCTTCATGTAGCTTGTGTTGCAGCCTGGAGACTGTGGATTGCTCTTCCACTAGCTGTCCAACACAGAGATGCAAGATTTCTCATTATAAGTCAAGTTGCATCATGCCGGTCAGTGAATGTGTTTTTAGATGGAGCCTGGAGAGGGTGTAGCAGGTGGTGTATTGATGCAGATCAGTCTTAAGCTTAGTTCATCTCTGATCTAGACTTGCTTGCTGCTTTTCTTACACAGCACATTACACTGCACTAGTTTATTCCAATTGAGCAGCAGACTACTGGATAAACAATCAATAAAACTGGAGCAAAGCTGATAAAAGCAAAACATGAAAAGGCAGGGTTGTAGCAACAATTACATTTGAACAATTTCAAAGCACTGTCTTGCATTGAAAATGGCCTAAACTTTTTGTTTTAACAGGAATACATAAACACAGGAATGAAAACACCTGTCAAGCTTTATCAAGGTGTTATTAACACCTTAGCTGCTGTCAGCCTCAGCATTGGTAAAGTGGTTAACAGCTATGGTTAGCATCTATTTACCACTGTCTGCCTTGCAGAAAATCAGGTACAACTACTGGGCGACCATCGTGCATTTGATATTCATAAGCCAAGATGATTAGCTGCCCCTCT
>NC_133363.1:7936535-7977023 GCF_049309525.1 Garra rufa | reverse complement strand
AAATAAATTTCTTCCTGTGATGCAAAGCTAAACTTTTCATCAACTGTTACTCCAGTTACTCCATGATCCTTCAGAAATCATTCTAATATGCTGATTTATTATCAGAATTGTCAATGTTGGAAACGGTTGTGCTGCCAAATAATTTCTTGAAACCTGTGGTTCTTTTTTTCAAAATATAAATCTTTTCTAACAATGTAAATCTATGCTATCACTTTTTACATTTTGTTATTATATTTTCTTTAATTAAAAAACATCCTTGGTAAATAAAAGTATTAATTAAAAAAAAGAAAAAAAGAAAGAATAATAATTTACTGACCAAACAGTAGTATTTATTGTTAGAAAACCTTTCTATTTTAAATAAATGCTGTTCTTTTGAATCTTTTATTATCAAATAATGCTGAAAAAGTATCCAGCACTGATAATAAATCAGCATATAAGAATGATTTTTGAAGTATCATGTGACACTGAAGACTGGAGTAATGATTCTGAAAATTCAACTTTAATTACAGACCTAAATTAAATTTTAATGTATATTAATATAGAATAACCTTGTTTTACATTGTAATAATATTTCACACTATTAAATTTTTTTCTGTATTTTTGATCAAATGAACACAGCCTTGATGAGCATAAGAAACTTAAAAATCTTACTGATATAGATAGATATATATATGTGTGTGTGTGTGTGTGTGTGTGAAGAACTATAGTTTGCTGGTCATGTCCTTGCACTCTCTTTTTCAAAAAATCTGTTTCGTGGCTTAAAGCTTGCAGTTTGTCCTCACACTGACCCATCTGACAGACCATTAGCAGGTGTCAATTAAAAACAGCAGGGTTCAATACAAAACATCAGAAAGAAACGACAACATACAAAAATCATCTTCTGTTTCTATATGTGACCCTGGACCACAAAACCAGTCATAAGGTTAAATTTGTCAAAACTGAGATTTATACATCATATGAAAGCTGAATAAATAAGCTTTCTATTGATGTATGGTTTGTTAGGATAAGACAATATTTGGCTGAGATACATCTATTTGAAATCAGAAATCTGAGGGTGCAAAAAAGTCAAAAAGACTGAGAAAATCACCTTTAAAGTTGTCCAAATTAGGTTCTTAACAATGCATATTACAAATCAAAAATTACATTTAGATATGTTTACAGTAGGAATTTTACAAAAAATCTTCATGGAACATGAACTTTACTTAATTTCTTAATGATTTTTGGCATAAAAGAAAAATCTAAAATTTTGACCCATGCAATGTATTTTTGGCTATTGCTACAAATATACCCCAGCGACTTAAGACTGGTTTTGTGGTCCAGGGTCACATATAAAGACAGTACTGGAATATGATTTTCCATCATTTCTGTAGTCTATGCATTCTGGAAGCAGGGCAAATTGCCGATTTAAGGAAATGGTTCAATTTTTAGGGAGCGAGCGGCAGCCTATCTCACATTAAATGGCAAATTGGATAACGTGGGCTCAAACCACTTTGTCTGTTATTATTGGAAATTATTGTGGATTACACATAATTATCTGCTAAAGTACAATTCCCCCCTTTATTCCAAACACAATGATCCAACTTCAAATAAAATATGATTCTAGCATCTTTCTGTAAGTGGATGTGGGATATAAAGCAGAAAATAGACGGTCTAATCAAATTGCCTACAGTAATCATAAAGAAAAACACAACACAAATTGAGGCAGCAGGGGTCCTTTGGATATTTTGTAAGAATTTGGAATGGGCCAGTTTTAAGGATTGGTATTTAGGGTCATGTGAAGGTCACAAGAGAGCTTGAGCTTGAAGTTTGTTTTTAAATGTCAAAATATTTTGTCTTAACCCAGTTTATTGGTCATTGACTACTGTAAGTATGCAATTTGTGTGTTTATTTCCTCAAAAAAAAAATTACTCAGATCCGTCAATCTATTTCTAGCTCAACCAATAGCAAGAGTTTGGGGCGTGGCTACTGTAGCCAGCTGAGAGAGAGGGCCTGACGCATTACATGGGAAAAGAAAGTCAGACAGATTTGGTTATAGAAGCACAAGCCAAAATACGAAGACTTGTCAAAATACACAGAAAACAGGGTAAAACAATGGTAACCACTGGCAGTGTTCAAATGTAAGTAGAAGAGGCAGAAGCCATAGAAGAAGTAGAAGTTGAAGAAAAAATCAAAGAAGTCGAAGAAAAAATTGAAGTAGAAGTCGAAGAAAAGGTTGAAGAGGCAGAAGCCATAGAAGTCGAAAAATTATAAGTCAAAGAAAAAGTTGAAGAGGCAGAAGTCATAGAAGAAGTAGAAGTCAAAGAAGAAAGTCGAAGAAGAAATTAAAGTAGAAGAAAAAGTCAAAGAAGTAGAAAGTCGAAGAAAAAAATCAAAGAAAAAATGAAAAGTTGAAGGAAATTTTTTTAAGAAAATGGAAGAAGTAGAAGTCGGAAAAAAAAGTCAAAGAGGAAGAAGCCATAGAAGTCGAAAAATTATAAGTCAAAGAAAAAGTCGAAGAGGCAGAAGTCATAGAAGAAGTAGAAGTCGAAGAAGAAATCAAAGTAGAAGCCGAAGAAAAACACGAAGAGGCAGAAGCCATTGCAGAAGGTCAAAGAAAAACAATTGAACAAGATGGAGGAATGAAATGGGTTTCATTCGAGACACAGGACTTGCAAAGTTTAAACTCAAGTTTTTGGTAAACTTGGTCTTGACAAATATGCTATAGATTTGTAATTCAGAAACTGCATACTGCACTTTTAACTATTACACAAAGACAGTAAGATTATGGACAAAATTATTGGATAGCAGAACACTAAAAGTCATCATGTAATTGAAGAAGTAACAGATATTTTCCATAAAGAACATCCAAGTCAAACTGATTATCGAAAAATTTAAAAATGCAGGATAGGGATTTGGTTCTATTTACTGATTGTTGTTTGGAAAAAAGGAACGGAGTTTAAGTGGACGAAATGATTGGAGAAGTCTGGCATAAGTCACAAGAGACAAGTCAATTGTTTTACTGGATGATCAAGTTGTGACATTTTGATTACATTATAAATATTGAATATTAAAGGGGACCTATTATGCAAAAATCACTTTTATAAAGTTTAAACAGAGTTGTGTGGCCACAGTGTGAAAACAACCAGCCTATATGGTGAAACCTCACCCACTACTTTTTTTTAATAATCCCAATAAATCATAAACCATGTCTCTAAACACGTGATTCCAGATTTCTCCCTAAATTGACGTTATCATAGGGAGAAATCCTGCCCATTTGTGATGATCTCTACACACAAAGACACCATGAGACCAGCTATGTTGTTATTTTTGCACTGTGCTTCCTATCTACATGTATATAATTTCTAAATGCATGTTTATTATGCACAGTACAATCAGATGATATAAGGATGAACACCACTACTGAGAGTTTCTGACATTTTCAGTGCGTGAGATTGTACGGTTTTGTTTTTGCCGGCTCTTGAAGCTCCACCCTCTTCTGAAAAGGGGGCCGGGAGCACCGTCTTATTTGCATTTAAAGGGACAAACACAAAAATGGCATGTTTTAGCTCATACCCTAAAAGTGGCAATTTTAACAAGCTATACAAAAATAATCAGTCAGGTAATTTAAGCTAAAACTTCACATACACACTCTAGGGACATCAGAGACTTATTTTACATAAAAAAGGGCGTAATAGATCACCTTTAACATGTAAACTAAACAAACTGAATGGAGTATAAGCCTATAATTGTTAGCAAATTGAATCAAAACTCTAATTTACAGGCAACCAGAAGTGAACTGCTTTTCTTCTGTTTCTTTCCTCTATTAAAGTGCAAAGGTCTTTGTCTAGGTGCAAATTGATGATTAAAAACCCTGTCCCCTTATATATTAAACGTGTTTTTAAGCATGTGTGGAGGGAAGGGGCAGAGCTGAAAAAGCTTAATTTTCAGTACCGGTCTCCTTTCCTACTGTTGATTGGACACCAGTGTGGAGCTCAGCTTAATTGGCCGCGAGTGTGCTGATGTGTGAATGAGAAGAGGTCACGGGGTCAAAGTCTGGAGACCTGTTGACCTCTAGCCATCCAGACGTGTCCTGTTCTTCCTCATTTATCTCCTTTCAG
The DNA here is from genome assembly GCF_049309525.1 of Garra rufa. Classification (NCBI taxonomy): domain Eukaryota; kingdom Metazoa; phylum Chordata; class Actinopteri; order Cypriniformes; family Cyprinidae; genus Garra; species Garra rufa. The sequence continues at coordinate 7,972,926 of NC_133363.1, read as the reverse complement.
TCTTTCCTATGGACTGTATCACAGCTCTTCACTTCCCCCCATCCTTTATGGCTTTATATCTATAATCTCCTCTCTTCATCTTCTTCATTTTCATTTTTACATTTTCCTAGTTTTTAACAGGTTAAAGCATGCATTTAATTAAATGTTTAACACCCTTCTATTTACATGTATTTAATAGAAGTTTCATTCTGTTTGTCTGATTTTAAACTGATCAGATTAATCACACACGCATACTAAAGTCCCTAGCAGAACAAAAATGAAAAATCTGTCATTAATTACTCACCCTCATGCTGTTCCAAATCTGTAAGACTTTCATCTTCGGAACACAAATTAAGATATTTTGGATGAAATCCAAGAGCTTTCTGACCCTGCATAAACAGCAACACAACTACCAGAAAGCTCTCATATTACATCAAAAATATCTTAATTTGTGTTCCAAAGATAAACAAAGCTCTTTTGGTTTAGAACGATATGAGGGTGAGTAATTAATGACAGAATTTTCATTTTTTGGGTATATTAATCCTTTAAATATGTGAATCGACTGACTCTAATTTTGACCTATGACCTTGACCTTTATCCTTAAATCCTTTAGTGTTTTGTCCCCTGTCCTCACCGCAATGTGGAGTTTGTCCACATCATCCTGCAGGCTGCGGCTCTTCTCCTGTTGTACTTCTAGACTGTTGATGGCCTGGTCTCGGCTCTCCTGGGCCTGCTGGAGCTGTGTGTGCGCATGCCGGAGGCTCTCTGAGATGGAGCACCGTTGCTCTTTCCATTCCTTCAGCTCTTTCTCCTTCTGGTCAAATCCAGCCTTCTCCAGCTCTCTCTGAAACTCTGCAATCAGCTCTTCCTGATGCACAACCTACACACACACACACACACACACACACACACATGCACAGGAAGCTTCATACATGCATGTGCATTAGCCACAAAATGTATTTGAACAATTCAACAAAATGCATGAATGTGATTGGATTAGATGGGAAAATGTCAAACCAAGTGCCATTTATCCCCATAAAAGATACATATTTGGAATACACATTTCGAGGGCCTACAGATCATTAACATGATCAAAATTTTCCATGTTCGGGTTGTGGTACACAAATATTCACTAATTTTTATGATTTTTATTATTAATTTTTGAAATTAATGTTAAAAAATGAGTATCAAGTATTTTGATGAACGATTAATGCTTATTTGAACATCTTTGTCATTGTACTGTATTGCATTAAATGTTATATTATAAGCTACAGAGCTTTGATCATAAAACTACGCATTTCAATATAATTTTCACTAAGACATATTATTGGGAGATACAGTATCGTATGACAATTGTAGTCTGCTATACTGTTATAAAGGTTGTGTTGCATATTTTTGTTCTTGCTTTTTTTGTATTTTGTGTAAAGGTGAAATACACTGTTCTATGGAAGCCCGTTTCCACCACTGAATAAAAAAAAAAAAAAAGGTAATTGCGACTTTTTATCTCACAATTCGGATTTTTTCACACAATTGCGAGTTATAAAGTCAGAATTGCTAGATATAAAGTCAGAATTGTGGGATATAAACTCACAATAGCAAGAAATAAAGTCAGAATTGCGAAATTCTGACTTTTTTTCTCGCAATTGCGAGTTTGTATTTCGCAATTTTGACTTTTTTTCTCAGAACTGTGACATATAAATATGTTCACAGAATTGCAAGTTTATATCTCACAATTATGACTTAATAACTTGCAATTGTGAGTTTATATCACACAATTCTGACTTTATTTCTTAGAATTGTGAGTTTATATCTTAGAATTGTAACTTTATAACTTGCAAATGCGAATTTATATCATGCAATTCTGACTTTATAAATCGCAATTTTACGAGTTTAAACCATACAATTGCGACTTTGCAAATTTATATTACGCAATTCTGACTTTATTTCTCAAAATTGCAAGTTTATATCTCACAATTCTGAGAAAAAAAAGCCTGAATTGTAAGATAACAAGTCCCAATAATCTTTTTTAAAATTTTTATTCAGTGGCAAAAACAGGCTTCCATACTGTTCCATTAAAAAGGGGGAGGGGAAAAAAACAAGTTTTCAAGCAAATAAATTTTGCAAAATTAAAATTGGTTAGGCTTTAAATTCTGCATGGTTTCCACGTTTTGACCAACAAATTTTCATGATTTTTTTCCTGAAATTACAGGAAGCCTGGTAAACGGATCTGTAGACTGATGTCTCCAGTTTAGAATCACATCTCTACACTGTTGGAGCTTTGATTCAGTTATGTGCGCGAAAACATTGAGCCGCGGTGCTCAAGTAAGAAATTCAAGTTTGAATCTGGCTTGCAACATTTCCTGATGTAGTCCATCTTTGCCATAATTTACAGTACTATCCTATCTCTCACTGTACACACAATTAAAAGTAGCAAGAAAGCCAATACCCTGAGCTGAAGACATATCAAGACCATATACAGTATGTCCATCACAACTTTAGTCACAAATATATGCAGAATCCATAGCCAGTACATTCTGAAAATCAGAATATTGAATCCTCAGTAAGACATTCTATATTTACATAAATCATTAATGAATGTTGCATCACACCATGACTGATGCCCAAACACATACACAGATTAAAAGCAAGTTACTTCAGAAGTGACCTTGTCTATCAGCTTTTAAACACAACATCTAGAATCTGTAATGTGTTTTCTCAGACAACGTCTCAAAGAGCTGTGAGTTTTTTATGAACCGACGGACTCCTGTGGTTAGAGGTTCAGCGCATAAAAGTCCATGCGAATGAAATGAGCTTAAGTAAGTGTGAAAATATATGGCGGCGGCCACCTCTGTGGACCCCTCTATTAATCAAGCTGTCTGCACTCTGTTTGGAAAGTAATCTTGTCTGAGGAGCAGAGGAAAACGCAGTGGTAAGTGGCGGTTGGTCACACTTTGAAGCAGCTGCTTTACAGAGGTCCCAAAGCGCATGGAGGCCACACTGTAAAAACAAGAGCGTCTGAGCGCTCGCCCTCAGGTTACCTTCACCCAAACACAGGTACAGCCTACCTAAAGCCAAAAGTAACTTCGCATTCTTTGCGACGACACAAGAGATCTGAGATTTGCTTAAAAAGAAAGATCCACTAGATGGACCAAATTTATCCATCTGCACTCACAGTCAATGCAAAAAAATGTGATAGGCTTGTGCAAAAGCACCTGGGTCTTAACACTCTGTCTGCTTTATAGTTTAGGGTCAGGATGGATCATAACGGACCACTACTTCTCCAACAATCGGTCAATTCATAATGTTAACTATTTAATCTGGGGTCCGCGAATCACAGAAGATGGCAAGGGGTCACCAGAAAAAAATTCAGAGAAAAAGAGTGCAACAATAATAAAAATAAGATGTTGTTAGTTTATAATTATTATTTAATGTGTTTCAGGGACCAGGAAGCCCTAGAATGCTTCAAAAAGTTGTTTGGGTGCTTTCTGAAAAGTTCTTTCCGCCACAGATTCAAATCTCAGTTTAACAGCTGAACAGGAGCCTAAGCCTCCGTTACTGATTCGAAAACTTCACTTTAGAACTAGTAATGAAAGAATGTTGAGCTGCTTCATTGAAAACTTATTGTATTGCTGTATTAAAAGCTCTGTTACGAACCCTGCCCGTGTTCTTCTGTCCACTCACCACCAGAGGTCGCGCGCTCATTACATTGACTTTCAAACTTCACCCTTACCTGGACTACGCTTCCCATCTCCCATTGCGCAGACTGCACTTTCACCTGTATCCATTCACGTACCATATAAATACAATTCCATTACAATAATTCCAGGCCGAGTATTGTATTGCGTTTAACATGCTACCAGTGTTAGCAACTGTCCGGAGCCATTTCTAGTTTACCTGAGTCTTGTTTAGCCTTGTTCCTAGTCTGTTTACCCGTGTCTTCAATCCCCGCCTGATTTTCTCGTCTTGTCTAGTCTGCCGCCTGCCCTGGATCTCTCGCCTGTTTGGATTAACCCTTCGCCTTGCTGTTTCGGACTTTGTTCGCTCCTCTTACGATCTATTGACTGTCTGATTGGATTACCCTTTTGCCTAGCCCCCTGGATTAAGTTGGCCGCCGACCGACCCTCACCTGTCTTGGATTGGATTACTCTTGTGTCTTGCCCTCTGTATACCTGTTTGCCTATGCTTGACCCAAGCCTGTGAATGACCATGTCTATGTTTATTAATAAAAGCTATGCAGATGGATCCGCTTGCTTCAAGTCTCTTTCGCCCTGTAACAAGCTCACTGTTATGTGTAGTATTACATATGATGAAGCAGTTTGAATGTCTGCTGAGGAAAGCGTTATCTTTGTGGTAACGTTAGTATCCTTTCATCTGTTAAAGGTTGTATCAGCGATTTCTAGCCTGAAACATAAAGTGTCAAATTCAGCTGAGCTTTCTCCGCATCTCTCTGGTCAGCCTAGGGTCTGAGATATGCCAAAAAAACAATCGGCACTACCAACCTTTCCACAGATAAACAAACAGCCAATCAGCGTCAGGGGTTTGGTGTTGTGGACTTTCGCTCCGCCTCCCTCACATCCCTGCACCAGTAGGAAAGTCCACAACACCAAACCCCTGACACTGATTGGTTGGAACACTGTTTGTTTATCTGTGGAAAGGTTGGTAGTGCCGATTGTTTTTTTGGCATATCTCGGACCCTAGGCTGACCAGAGAGACGCGGTTTTTTCACAGACAATTTATGGGGCAGGCAGCGAGCGGATCGTGAAGAAAGGTCAGCTGAAATTGACACTTTATGTTTTAGGCTAGAAATCGCTAATACAACCTTTAAGGGTGATTTCTGACGACAGCGCTGCTCATTGCATTTGTTAACTGTTAGGTGCATCAAGCACTGTTGCAGAAACTAAAAATAACTTCTGTTTCTAATGTGTCTATTTTTCAGTATAAAAGTCTTTCCTGCTGACTTGCAAAAACAGCCTGTTGTCGCCATCTAATGGTGGAACAATGTAACTAAAATCACCATCACGAACAGGCACCGTTTACACATGCACTCAATACTAAACACTTAAATACTATTATTATTTATCTAAAAAATTATTTATTAAATAATCATTTTTAATAAACTACAGCCATCTTAAAAAGTGCTAAATATGTATATATACACTGTATATTTCAAAAATTTATCAAAATTAAAATTTTATAAAAAGTAAGAAATTATATATTTTCCAGATAATATTTAACAAATTAATAATAGTGATAATAATATATTACTACATATTTTTTATTTTATTGACTTACACTATAAATTAAAATAATTTCCTTTATATTTTAGGAAAAGGGTCCCTCTTGATTAGTCAATTTAGAAAATACGTAATTCTGTAGCTTTTCAATAGTGGCCTGTTGAGCGGTGACTGGCATCGGCTATACCTCCTGATGCTGAGATCTGGCCTCTGCAGCACATTAATATTAGATTTTATTTTAGGGCCAGTCATAATATTAGATGTTGTTTTGATCAGAGCCATCATTGGCGATTGTGTAGGTGTGTGCGTGAGGTCTCGGTGTTAAGTGTCTAACACGTGCGGTTGCAGCTCTAATTCAAACTACGGCAAGGTTATGACTGGCACTTAACTGCGGTGAGGAAGACATTGCTTAGAAGCTAATAGGCAGTGGATTGTTGAGAGACCTTGTCCTTGAGTTGCTCTTCTCTCAGTCGTTCCAGCTCCTCGGCCTTTACACAATCCTGCAGCAAGAGAGAGAGAGATGAAGAGAACAGAGAGGTGTTGTGGGATGAATGTGTAAGAACAACAGGAAGAGAAAATAAAAGAAATGCACAGTCCTTCAGAGTGTCCTAGAGAAGGTGCTCTACCTGATCTTTCCTCCACGGGTAAACTACAGGAGAATGCAACAATGGATTTTTCTTATATTGTGTGCATTGACTGATATTCTCTATTTTTCTTATTCTTTTGTAGTGGTAAACACACGCAAGGTCTCATGCAAGGTCTCATGCATTAAAACACACACTTTTCAGTTTATTTTCTAGGCTTCTGATGATTAGTTTAGCAGATAACTAAGATATAAACAAATACACAATAAAGCAATAAAACATGACAGACATAAAAATGACAAAACAGAAGGCTGTCTTTATCTAGGCAACATAGCAAACAGGAACTACAGTAAAACACAAAATAATAGAACACTACCATGAACAAGACAAGCCGTCTGACTCTAAAATTTCCTACATTTTAAATGCTAAATTGTCCAACGCTGCATCATAACTCGAGTGAACTTAAGTGTACAAAACAAAACAAGGAACAAACTTCAAAAATACACAGTAACAAATATCAATGCTTCAGTGTGTCAATTAAAAATGTAAATAAAGCAGCATCCCAATTTGGGGTGTAAAAATCAAGCAAGTATTTTTTTGTTATCAATGTTCCCCAACAATGTAAATTGCTCCAATAACATTTGTCTTCAGCATATTTTTAAAGCATTATAATTTTGCAATGTATTAAAAATGAATCAAACTGAATCATGAACAAACTTAGATTAAATAATGCATTTTAAGCAAAGAATTATAATCAAACTAAATATTTAAATCTAAATTTACTAAATTTGATCTATTTCAGATAAATGCTGTTCTTCTGAACTTTCTATTCATCAAATAAATAATAATTGTAATATTTTATATTTTAAAACATATTCAAATAGAAAACAGTTATTTTAAATAGTAAAAATATTTCTAAATTTTACTGTTTTTGCTGTACTTTGGATCAAATAAATGCAGGCTTGGTGACCAATAGAAACTTCTTTAAAAAACATAAAAAATCATACTTTTCAAAAACTTTTGACGGGTAGTGTATTTTTAAAATACTAATACATACCTTTAAGGTACTAATATGCAGTGCTGAGTAGCAATTGATTAATCTGAATTACATAATCAGATTCCAAAAATTAAGTACTTGTAATTAGATTATATTTCATCTATAAATATATAAATATATTCTGCCTTATTTTTTTTTTCTCGTACATGTTCCTTTTATAAAATTATACCGCATTTATATATTTGAGTTTTTCCAACTCTCACAAACCCTCTTTAGTTCATTCATGAACCCCACTTGGCGTAATGTAAAGTTTAAAACACTTCATGATGTTAATAACAAAGAACTATGGAAGCCCGTTTCCGAATAAAAAATTGTGACTTGTTATCTCACAATTCTTTTTTTTCTCAGAATTGTGATATAGACTCACAACTGCGAGTTATAAAGTCAGAATTGTGAGATATAAACTTGCAATTCTGAGAAATAAAGTCAGAATTGCATGACATAAACTCACAATTGCGAGTTATAAAGTCAGAATTGTGAGATATAAACTTGTAATTCTTAGAAATAAAGTCAGAATTGTGTGATATAAACTCACAATTGCATGTTATTAAGTCATATCAGTCTTTTTCTCCTCAGAACTGGACTTTATAACTCGTAACTGGGAGTATATATCTCACAATTCAAAGAAAAAAGTCAGAATTGCTAGAAAAAAGTCAGGATTGCGCAAGTGTGAGTTTATATCCCGCAATTCTGACTTTATATCTAGCAGTTCTGACTTTATAATTCGCAGTTGTGCATTCAAATCTCACAGTTCTGAGAAAAAAAGTCAGAATTGCGAGTTTATATGACGCAATTCTGAGAAAAAAGTCAGAATTGCTAGAAAAAAGTCAAAATTGCACAAGTGTAAGTTAATATCCTGCAATTCTGACTTTATATTGAGCAATTCTGTCTTTATAACTCGCAGTTAGGCATTCAAATCTCACAGTTCTGAGAAAAAAAGTCAGAATTGCGAGTTTTTATGACGCAATTCTGAGAAAAAAGTCAGAATTGCGCAAGTGTGAGTTTATATCACGCAATTCTGACTTTATAACTCGCAGTTATGCATTCAAATCTCACAGTTCTGAGAAAAAAAGTCAGAATTGCGAGTTTTTATGACGCAATTCTGAGAAAAAAGTCAGAATTGCGCAAGTGTGAGTTTACATCACGCAATTCTGACTTTATAACTCGCAGTTGTGCATTCATATCTCACAGTTCTGAGAAAAAAGTCAGAATTGCGCAAGTGTGAGTTTATATCCCGCCATTCTGACTTTATATTTAGCAATTCTGACTTCATAACTCGCAGCTGCGCATTCAAATCTCACAATTCTGAGAAAAAAAGTGAGAATTGCAAGTGTACAGTATATGGGTGCTTTCACACCTGCCTTGTTTAGTTCGGTTGAATCGCACTAGAGTTCGTTTTCCCTCTTGGTGCGGTTCGTTTGGGCAGGTGTGAATGTAGCAATCGCACTCGAGTGCGCACCAAAAGCGGACCAAAAAAGCGTACCGAGACCTCCTTGAAGAGGTGGTCTCGGTACACTTTCAAACGAACACTGGAGCGGTTCGTTTGTGGTGAGAACATGAACCGAACTAGAACAGACCCAACCGCAAAAAGTACTGCGCCGTTTTCGACTATTCCAGCTGCTGTAGTCCGCTGCGCTGTTCATTATGGGATGAGGACAAATATTTGTTGACAGTTAGCGTTTTAGCAACATAGCCCCATGACATGAAGTTGTGAGGAGGTGCGGAGCTTCATAAATTTGGTCTGATGATCATATAGGTCCCAACTTTCGAAAACTCACAAGAACATCACAAAAAACGTGTGCGTCGCACCGCCTGCGCGTCGTGACCGCGTCGCTTCCACTCTGAGCGCGCATACCACGCGTCTACATTTGAAATAACGAGATTGAGCGTGCAAAAGACGCGACATGTGAATGGCCCCTAACAGTTCAGAAAATACGTTCAACACACTGATCTATATAATTCTCTATTATAGATCAGTGGTTCAATGACACGATCTGGCCAACGAGTGAGGTGGATGTTGTCACATGACTGCATTTTGGTTCGTTTCAACTGTTTCGGACCAGAGCAATCAGTGTGGTGTGAAAAGGACCCAAAACGGCAGAAAAATGCTACAATGTATCATTTGTTGCCCTTGGTCCGGACCAAATGAACCGAAACACAGATGTGAAAGCACCCTATGACGCAATTCTGAGAAAAAAAGTCAGAATTGCTAGAAAAAAGTTAGAACTGCACCAGTGTGACTTTATATCCCGCAATTCTGACGTTATAACTCGCAGTTGTGAATTCAAATCTCACAGTTCTGAGAAAAAAACTCAGAATTGCAAGATAAAGAGTCGTAATTATTTTTTATTTTTAATTCAGTGGCGGAAACTGGCTTCCATAAAGAATGGAATAGTATACAGTACCTAATATGTGTCCTACAATTTCCATTATGTAATTTGCAATCAGTAACATACTAGAATATGTAACGTAATCTAACCAGCACTGCTAATATGTAGCATTAAGTGTAAATAAGCTTCTTCTCAACCTGAGCAATTGACATTACCAATGCTGTGGCACTAAAAATGAAAGGTCCATCACAGAAAGCAGCAGATGTTCAGAGCTCAGGGGAGCTGAGGTGGAGAATGTGAATAACAGCAACATTTAAAAGTGAAGAACTGTTCAGTTTTATTGTGCTGTGTAAAACACACTGCTGTGTTCTGAGCTTTGACCGCTATCAAGAGTACAGCGAGAGTCTTGAGACGAATAAGGGTCAGACGTGTCAAGGATTTCAGAGACCCAGCAGGCCCGACCATCAGGGAGCCTTTTACTTTTAAAACGAAATAAAAATGGCAAATAAAGAAGTGTGAACTTCAAGTTCACGGCGACCAGAGGTACATCCTTACATTTTCGCATTGCACCCCAAAGTGTACAGGAGGCTATTAAGTAGGGTTTTGCTGACCTCTCTCTCCTTTTCAAGCAGTGCCAGCGTCTTGTCAACCTCTCTTTGGAGTTCATCAATCTGCAGCACTTTCAGCCGATGTTCTTCTTCCTACACACACACACACACACACACACGAACAAAGACAACTGAAGGTGAGACGCACAGGGAGGAAAGACTTTGTTAAAAGTGTCAAGCGGATGCCTTTGCATAATGCATATCACACCTTTAAGATAATCCATTAGCAGGTTTTGGTGTGGGAGCCGCTAAATAAGCTGACTTGACTCCAAAAAAAGACACAATATCCTCCCTTTCTTTTTTTACGAGTGGACAGTGGATGAACAATCAAAGCCCGGTGGGTTTAGATTAGCCCAAGCAGGGCCTAGTCATGAGGGGACCTTTAACCCCCGCCCCCCGTTTGTTCCTTCTACCCAGACATTGATTTATAATTTTAATACCTCTAATTTCCACCGCAGCGGCGCTTTCCAAATGTCATTTTCCAATTTGTGTCAAACCGCGTGACCATTTTTCTTAATACGGCTTATGACAATCTCAGCGGCAGGGCGGATATGCAATTCAGATGGAGTGTCGTACAGGCACGGACACAGCCGCTGTTGCCTGTTTGTGTGTTTATCTTTATCAACGGCTCGACGTTTTGGGAGGGGGTCGCAGACTCACGACGGGGGGGGAAATGGGGTTTGCTGAGCAAAATGGCTGCAGGGGACGAAAATAATAATTCTGCCGTAAATCTGGTAATTACGTTTACCGTAATAAGAGTTATGATGGCCGTAATGATAATCTATTCAAATATGCATCAACATTAAGAGCTGGAAATGGAATGTGGGATGGGCTTGAGGTCGTTATATGAATATTTATGATAATTAAAACAGGGCCTCCCTCTTTTGAGCAGCTCGGACCTTTTTCACAGACTGTGATGATGCTTTTCCACAGATATTAACCTCATAAATCTAGCAACTTTTTATAATTTCATTATTAAAAAATTAATGCACATTTATAACACTATACTTTGTGTTATATAACATTGGCATTCAATTACAGAAAACCAGTTAGCACTGCTGCTGAGTGTTTCTAGCACAACGTCTAAGGGAGTGATTATGCAATCTTATCCAAAGTATAATTCTTATGATTGTGAATGTAAAATCTGGTCAATTTAAAAAGCAGTGTAATTTGCCCCTATAGATACATTTTTCAGTATCAAATAAAATAATGACCAAACTTTATATCATTAAGCAAAAAATCATAACATTATTATTATTTTTTTTTCAAAAGGAACCCCAGATATATTCAATTACTTTTGTATGGCTTAATATAATCCACATCATTCTTTATAGATTTTGGATAATGGGGTGCACCAATATTTTGATTATTTAAAACTGTTGAGCTACTGGCATTACCTGTTACTATTTTTACCGCAACAAAACTCTGAAAAAAAAAAAAAAACTATTTCCTACTGGCTATTCAAACACAAGTTTTGAGCAGTGTAGGGTAGTGCTTGTAGTTTGTCGTTTCTATGATAACAAATGCAGACATGGTCTTATGTTTACGCAGCGCAGCACAACGCAATGCAATGCAACGCAATGTGTAAAAAGACAGTATGAGTAAGTATAATCAGTATTATAATCAATTATGTCCTCACTGGATGCAACAAATGTCTCATTTACATTGGGTTTTATTGTTTTTGTCTCATCTTGCTATACGTTTTTGAACCTCAAACCATCTAAACACATTGCATTACTTCAAATACACAAAATAATGTTCTTTTTAGCAGCATCATATGACCCCTTTAATAGCTGGGGTTGCCTTTAACTCTTTTCCTGCCATTGTATTATTTTTAAGATTTCAGTCAGTGCACATTTTTTAATAATATTCATTAATCTTTCATGAACCCCAGAGTATTTTGTTGTATGAAAACAGCGATTGCTGGAATAATTTGTCTATGGCGGGGAAGCGCTGTTTAAAAAATTCAATGCCATTGATTTCATCAACGGCAGGAAAAGGATTAAAGGGGTCCTATTATGCTCTTTTACAAAGTCTTTATTTTGTTTTGGAGGTGCATTAGAACATGCTCTCATGCTTGGTGGTTCGAAAAACACATTATTTTTCACATAATTTACATTATTACAATAGCTTTCTCCCCAGGCTGGCACAAATGGCTCGATTAGTTCCGGGTTTGATGAAGGTCCGCCTTCCGAAAAATGAAATGTGTTGTGATTGGTTAGCAGTTCCACTGCATTGCGATTGTCGAAGAGGTTAGACGGTGTTTCAGTCCTGCCACGCCCCTTCCCAAAGCAGCAAGTTCTGTGTACAACTGTGCAAGATAGATTAAAGTGATTCTTACATTTTAAATATGGATATTTTTCTTACAAAATCCCATCGGATCACTAAAAGAGGCGTTTACTGACCCCTCCAGAGCCATGTGAGGCACTTTTTATTATAGATCGACTTGTTTTGGACTGATGGAGAGAAACACTTGTCTATGCCGTTCAGTCTATGCCGTTCTAAAGCTTGGGAGTGCCAGGATTATTTTTAATATAACTCCGATTGTATTCGTCTGAAAGAAGGAAGTCATATGCACCTAGGATGCATACAGGTCCTATCGTCAGCCTCCGAGATCGCTGATACATGATATTATCATTATTGTGCTCATTTTTTTATTATTTACATGCCCAAAACCAGCTCCGGCATAAGGCTAGTGAAGCTATCTACACTGTATGATGAATAAATGTCTTACCACACACTGCACATGTCTACGGTGTGGCCCTGACGTGGCCACCGATAATCGTCACTCTAGTCAATGCTTGTGTTTACATCAGCTGCGGCTCCGAATGTGTTTCGACCCTCTATACCGCACACGTCAACGTCACGGCTCCAGCACGGCTACCAGAACAGTTCGCGGACACTTTAGTCAATGCTCGCAGTTATACGAGCCGTCCTGCAGCTCGCTGAGGCATCCCAGAAGATTTGACGATTTCTGTAGGCAGGATTTATTTGAATGATATTCTATAGGACCGCGTTGTGACTTCATAGAATCCGGAAAACAAATGCTGTAGTCCAAAGGAGCTGTTTGTTGTAGTTCTTGAAAAGGGATTTTTAAAAAACTAAATATCTCCCTTTGGAGTGGATTTTGAGGTTTGTTACTTTGTAGATGTTTTTTATGCCAAAACATACACACCACACACTGGCTAAAATTCAAAAAGTGAAAAAGCATAATAGGACCCCTTTAATATGGCTTATTACTATCTTAGTACCAGGATGAATATGCAATGTCGATGGAATATCGTACAGGCAAGGACTGTTTGTGTGTTCATCTTTATCATGAGGCAAATTTGACATCTTTTTCTCTTCTGAACAATCTCTCTATTTTGTCATAGAAACGCTATGCTACACAAGCATTATATTTGTTGCAGTTTCCATTACCACTTAAGTAGTTTACCCAACTAAGACAACTTCTGAGAAATGTGAAAAGGATCCATTAGATCTTAGGCTAATGGGAAGATAGGTTTGGCGGCGGTACCCTGAGGTTGGCGCGGTGGAGCTCCTCTCTGATGCCATTGAGCTGCTCTTGAAGAAAGGACCTCTCTTTCTTCCACTCCTCTTCTCTCGCTTTCAGCTCCTCTTGTGCCCTCCAGAGCCGACCCCATTCCTGTAGTTACACACACATTATGGGTCATACAAATGTTGAAAAGCAAAGGAAATGGATTCTATGATTCTTCATTTTGGCCAAATTCAAAGGCACCTTACAGTACAGACCCTCAACTAACAGTAGAACAGTTCACCTCTACTGACCTTTACCTTCAGCCTTCATGCAGCTATTGACCCACGCTGAGCGACGCTCTGAGCCTTGCTTCTCGGTCAAAAAAAAAGAAGCAAAAAATAAAAGGAACAAGTTGTCGGAAATGAAATTTCAATTCATCCAGTCCCTTTATACACTGGTGCAAGAGCTGGCGAGGAGAGCAGGGGGATCAATAGTGTTTAGACAGCAGAGCAGATTTTCTAAGAGCCGAATCAATAGGAAGGAGAGAGGGAAAAATACCTCGGCTTTTCTTTGGGTGTTGCAGTAAATACGAACAAATCAGTGGCCTTAGGCTAAATGGATTGACCAGCCGTTTCCGACTCCTGTGCTGTAAATAAAGATCTATTGGGAAAGCTCTGCCTGGGTCCCTGAGAGGGGGGAGAGACGGCCACCGTGTCGAAGCGCTCTCACACACACCTGCACTTAACCTGGACACACGCGGCGAACTGACACACGGAGGAACCGCCTTCAGACGTGACATCAGCACCTCTTCCTGTGGCCAAACGCATTAATCATGCGCCGTGGTGATTCCAACAAAACACTTACTGCTGTTTTTCTAACTTCGGGTCTCAGGGCTCTTTTATTAAAACTAACAGATTTATATATGAAGATTACATTAAAGATGACTTTATCATGCCTTCAACTTTAAATCTAGCTATTCTTCAAAGCCCTTGACCTTTGAATGTATAGGCTTGTTTTACTCTTGTCCCAGATCCAGGCTATCCATCTTAAACTATGAAAATCCATAAAAAATAAAAAAAAACCTCATTGAGTCATTTCACTACGACTGCTTGTTTCCCAAAGAAACAACATGCTTGATATGAGAAATGTGAAGTGTGGAGAAGGTAATAAGTAAGTTATAATAAATCAATACATTTAAGGTAATTAAATAAAAAAAATATATATATATATATTGTCATTTTATTCTTTTTTATTTTATTCTTTTATTATTATTATTATTATTATTATTTTTTTTTTTTTTACCTCAGTTTTACTTTTATTAATTTTAATACTTCAACTTTAAAAAACCTTTTAATTTTATTATTATTATAACATATAATATTTTATTAGTTGTTTATTTTTTATTTAGCTTAAATTGTTTTTTTACTTCAGTTTTAGTTTTATTAATTTTAATATTTCAACTTAAATAAACCTTATTATTATTATTATTATTATTATTATACTAATTGTATAATTATACAAATTAATTATATTATTATTATTATTATTATAAAAATAAGGGGTTTTATTTATTTATGTTAATTTTAAGGTTATGTAGCAGTTTTTTGTTTTATTATTTTTATTTAGCTTTAATACATTATTTTTGTTTTGTTTTATTTTAATACTTTAACTTAAACCTTTTATTATTATTATTATTATTATTATTACTATTATCATTATAACAATTGAATGTTTTAAATGCAATTTCTTTCACAAAATGTTATTCAACACGATATGTCATTTGTGATTTGGTGAGAATAAAATAAAATGAAAATGTGATGTGTGGTAGAGGTAATAAAAACAAACAAACAAATAAGTAATTTAATTTATTCATTCATTAATTAAATACATATTTATTGTGCATTATTTTTTTAAAACAGCTGTTATTTTGTCCTTTTTTTTTTTTTTTGCAAAAAACTATTATTTTATTGCAAACAATGAAATGACCCCAGATGAAAAATATAAGGGGTTTTATTTATTTGTTTATTTGTGCTTCATGTAGCTACATTTTTGTTATTTTTTGGAGATAGTAATAAATAAATAAATAAATAAATAAATGGGAGGTTATTAAATATATTTTTTTTATTGTGCATTATTTTCAATCCAGCTGCTATTTTGTTTATTTTTGCAAAATACTATAATTTTATTGCAAACAATGAAATGAGCCTAGATGAAAATGATGAAGTAATTTTTTTATTTTGTGCTTTATGTAGTTTAATTTTACTATTTTTTAAATTGTTTATATTTAGCTTTTTCAGTTTTAGTTTTAGTAATTTTAATAATTCAACTTAAAAAATAAACTTTTAATTCTATTGTTATTATTATTATTACATTTAAATGTTTTTTTTTTTTTTTATAGAATATTATTCAACATGATATGTAATTTGACATCTGGTGAGAATATGAAACAATAATAATAATAATAATAAAAATTAAAATAAAATAAGGTAATGTGCAAATATGTGCACTGTTGGACAGTGTTAGTGGATAAGTTAACTATTGAGAATGCACAAAAAAAAAACAAAAAAAAAATACAACAATAAAAAGTAAACATGGGCATCTTTTTAAAAAAATGACCCTAGTATAAACATTAGTGAAAACTTTTATATTTTGCATTCTTGAGATGCAATTTAAATGTTCATTACTATATTGTTATCATAAGAATATGAGCTGAAAAATGTCTTTTTAATTCAAATCTATTTATTTCATTATGTTTATTTGTTTAAAACTTCCAGCTCTGTATTAGACTCTGAACCGCAGACTTTCAATGTGGTCTCATACTTTTGGATCTCACTCTACATTTGTTTTACATTTCCACCCAGCACTTCTGAATGATCTGAATGTTCTCTCTCCACTTACAGCTGTTGCCATGAGGAGAGCGATTCTTAATGAAGAGGTTGAACTTGGCCACCTCCGTGGCTTTGGTCTAATTACTGACGAACACCACAGGCTAGCGAGGGCAAACTGTGCAGAAGTGCATGATATATGAGCGCGCTCCGCACTCCTCAGCCAAAACAAAAACACATCACAAAAGCCAAAGCAATAAAAGTACCGTCTCGCTCCAAAAGAAAACATTAATCAATAAAATGGAGAGAAATGTGGAAATAAAAGTATAAACTGTGCTATTGACCCTCCCAGCAGGACTGAGGGTGGACTCAATGACTTGCCATGTTTGGTCAGGTTACATGGATTAAGATGAGATGATCTTCTACAGTGTCATGATCGGCCCATTCCACAAAGAGAATGAGTGAAAATAAAATAAAATGATCATATATGAATATATGATTATACACCACCAAAGTCACATTTATTTGATTAAAAATAGAGAAAAAGGTGGTAATACTGTGAAATATTATTGCAATTTAAAATGACAGGTTTCTATTTTAATATACTTTAAAATACAATTCTATTCTATATTTCTGTGATGCAAAGCTATATTTTGAGCCATTACTTCAGTCTTCAGTGTCACATGATCATTCAGAAATCATTCTAATATGCTGATTTGTTACTTTTATTATCAGTGTTGAGAAGAGTTGTGCTGCTTAATATTTTTTGGAACCTGTGATACTTTTTTCAGGATTCTTCGATGAATATAAAGTTAAAAAGAACAGCATTTATTATTAGTCTTTACTATCACTTTTTATCAATTTAACACATCCTTGCTGAAAAAAAGTATTCATTCAAACAAAGAAAGTAAGAAAAATTGACTGACCCCAAACTTTGAATGATAGTGTATATTGTTACAAAATATTTATATTTTAAATAAATGCTGCATTTTTTAATGTTTTATTCATCAAATAACCGTGAAAAATTATCACTGGTTCCAAAAAAAAAAAAAAAAATTGTTTTCAACATTGATAATAAATCAGCATATTAGAATGATTTTTGAAGAATCATGTGACACTGAAGACTGGAGTAATGATGCTGAAAATTCATATATATATTAATTTGAAATATTTACAATTATTTTAATTATATGCAAAAAAAGGAATTTTCTTATGTGCTTTTTTATTTTTTTAATGTCTATTTAGCTTTAATTTATTGTTTTATTTAACTTTTTTGTTTTAATAATTTAATATTTCAACTTAAATAATAAAATGGAATAAAAGTTATATTCTACATGTAAAAATAAAAAAATATATATTATGTAAAAACAGTTATTTTGTTATGTGCTTTATTTAGCTTTTCCTTTTAGTTTTTTTGTAAATATTTTAATTTTGCTTTCTTTATTTTTATGTCAGATTAATTTATTACTTCAACAAAAAACAAAAAACAAAAAAATATGCAATTATAAATAAAATCTATAGGACGAAAAAAAAAAAACCCTTCATTCTATGGCCACGAGTACGAAGTTGAAAATGTTATTATTTTGATTTAACTGTATTTTTTTTCTTCAGTTTTTGTTTTAGTATATAAAATAAAATAAAATAAAATAAAATAATCCATAGGACAAAAACAAACAAAAACCTTCATTCTATGGCCACAAGTACGATGTTGAAACTTTTGAAAAGTTTTATTTAGTTATATATATATATATATTTTTGTTTTTATTAATTATTTTGATTAAACTGTATTTATTTTTTTATTTCAGTTTTTGTTTTAGTCAAAATAAAATAAAATGAAATAAAATAAAATAAAATAAAATAAAATAAAATAAAATAATAAAATAAAATAAAATAAAATAAAATAAATAAAATAAAATAAAATAAAATAAAATAAAATAAAATAAAATAAAATAATCCATAGGACAAAAACAAACAAAAACCTTCATTTTATGGCCACAAGTACGAAGTTAAAAATGTATACTTTCCAAGCTGAACTGAATGTGAAACACGCTAAGGAACAACTTAGTTAATGAACACAGAAAGAGGCCTTGCTTGTAAACATGAGGTCTTTTTTGACTTTGTGAAGAGTCGTTTGGTTCAGGATGTGTTTGCATATTCACTGCTGATATATTCTGCTTCAAAGGTCACTGTAGATTGGGTTGAGACTGCAGCTACTGGAGGAGCAGAGGGACATCACGGTTCAGCTAAATGCCCTCTGAAGAACATTACCTTAATGATACCATTCCTCACACCCTATCAGAGCCACAGAGAGCGAAATGAGTCAAAAAGGACATTCTTTGACCCAGATTCCTTGATTGGAGAGAGGTGCTAAAAAGCGCCCTTTCAAAGACTGCCTTAACAAACCAAGAAAGTTTGTAAAAGTAGCTTTTTTTAAGAGGAAACATTTGAACTAAAACCCACTTGGACTAAAATAGCCCATATAGCTGTTAAATGCCTTAACTTATGCAGATACATGTTCAGGATACGTATTGGTTTAGTATAGACTTTATTAGATGCTCATTAGTGTTACTTGTTAAAGCAAGCATTACTATTAATAGTGCTCTTGCTAATCAATATATGGCTCTCTTATCATGGCATTCTGTGGTCGAATATTTTAAAAAATGACCACTTGATTGTATATTTGACCACTCTTGTCCACTCATTATTTTATGATCAGCTGCTGGCACATTATTTGTTACAAAATTTAGTTTTTTTGTGTAACTTTCCCTTACCATTTGTTCTATGGACATTATTGATGTTATTGCAAAATGTTAATTATTTTACCAAAACAAAAGGGATTATACAAAATGCATAATATTTTTTTATTAAGTACTGTCCTGAATAAGATATTTCACATAAAAATATGTTTACATATAGTCAACAAGAGAAAATAATAGTTGAATTTATAAAAATGACCCTGTTCAAAAGTTTTCATACGCTTCATTTTTAATACTGTGTTGTTACCTGAATGATCCACAGCTGTGTTTTTTTTTTTTTTTTTTATGTTTAGTGATAGTTGTCCCTTGTTTGTCCTGAACTTCTTCAGAAAAATCCTTCAGGTCCAACAAATTCTTTTTTCAGCATTTTTGAGTATTTAAACACTTTCCAACAATGACTATATGAGTTTGAGATCCATCTTTTCACACTGAAGACAACTGAGGGACTCATATGCAACTATTACAGAAGGTTCAAACGCTCACTGATGCTCCAGAAGGAAAAAACATGCATTAAGAGCCGGGGGTGTAAACTTTTAAACAGAATGAAAATGTGAACAGTTTTTCTTTTTTTGCCTAAATATTATATTTTTTTATTAAATACTGTCCTTCATAAACTCCAGAAAATACTTACATGTTTCCCACAAGATAAAATAAGTTCATTTTACCCTGATCTTCAAATTCAAAAAGTTTTCACCCCCTAGCTCTTAATGCATTGTGTTTCCTTCTAAAGCATCAGTGAGCGTTTGAACCTTCCGTAATAGTTGCATATTAGTCCTTCAGTTGTTCTCAGTGTGAAAAGATGGATCTCAAAATTATACAGTCATTGTTGGAAAGGGTTCAAACACATAAAAATGCTGAAAAAAAAAAATTGTGGGACCTGAAGGATTTTTCTGAAGAACAGCGGGCAGTTCAACTGTTTAGGACAAACAAGGGACTCATAAACAACTATAACTAAAAAAAAAAACAGCTGTTGATCATTCAGATGTATAAATAACATGCATTTTGCTTTGCATGATCCCTCTAATTTTGGTACAATAATAAACATTTTGCAGATTCTGCAAGGTGCATGCAAACTTTTGACCTCAACTGTATATTTCTATTTAGCCTACATTTCATCATTAGTTTTTAATTTTAAATCAGTTTTAGTTTGAGTCATTTTAGTACTTAAACTTACACTTGTTTAGGCAAGTGTTTAGGTTCTTCCATCTAATATTTATATTTTATTTCAGATTTATTTAAAAAAATATATTATAAGTGTCTTCTTAAACAGCCGTGCACTATAAAAACAATGCTATTTTAATGCATGAAAGCTTTGTATGGTCTATCAGACACTTCTGAAATACAGAGATCCATCTGAGACAGTGATTTCATCCAAACAGTCCTCACTGTGAGGTCTGTCTGCAGATGTTTCCTCAGGTCTGGACAGTAGCTTGTGTCCGAAGGCACTCCAGTATGCAGCCGCCCCGGGCCATTCTCTAAGTGCTCTTTACTCTGAAAACACAGCTGGTCTCCGGGGGCCGGGATGAGTGCGGGGCCTCCCAGACCCACACAACACTTTGAATAATAAATCCATACATCATAAGGACACGTCAGAGCTTGATTCACGGCGGTAAAGCGCTGAGGTATTAGCTTTAATAACACAGGCTGGACTCAAGCACTTGCTCTTTCCTGACAAATACGGGCAAATCAATTAATTCCACTGACATTCCCCCCGAAAGCACACAATATAAATTCCACATGGCCACAGCTTTCGTGTTTTTGTTTTAGGAAGAAGGGGCGAACGTGTGAGTCATTTCTTACTTTTATGCCCTAATTTCTGAAATATTCCACTGGCTGGAACATTTGTTTTTGTTGAAGACTTTGTCTTAAAAGGTTACAGGATCTGGAGCGCAGGAGAAAGACAAGTAGCTCTAGCTGAATCTCTCTGTTATCAGAAAGCATAAGGTACTCTATTCTCCTGATGTTGATATTCTGCACATAATGATGGATAGAAGCATCAGCCTGGCTATCAATCCCCAGAGACTTATGCAGCACTGCTTCAAGGGTAAAACATAGCTCAGACTTGGAGCGCTAGTGCTAATGGCCGTAGGAAGGAATCGGGGGAGTCTAGCTGGAAACATTGAAGGATGACAATAATAGTGACAAGAGAACAGGAAATCACTAGACTCTTTTGAAACAGACTCAATGATTTGACGTCCCAATCTTTGGCGTCGTAAGATTTTGAAACGTTTTTGAAAGAACTCTCTTATGCTCTCCAAGGCTGCATTTACTTGATTAAAAATGCAGTAAAAACTGAAATACTGTTACAAATAATTACAATTTAAAATAGCTATTTTGTTTTAAAATCTATTTTAAATTTGAATATATTTCTGTGATGCAAACCTGAACTTTCAGCCTTTATTACTCCATTAGTCACATGATCCTTCAGGAATCAGTCTAATATGCTGATTTGTTGCTCCAGAAACACTGTAATATCACACATTAATTGATTTGATAAATCTACTCGACATTTTAATAGTTATATACATAAGCAAACATCAAATTTATAAGGCGAAAATCTCTTCAAATAATAGCTGCTGCTGTAAAATACAGTTTAGGACCAAAGTTTAATTACAGCAAGGCGTGACTGTCACCTAATATTATATTATAAAAGCGTGATACATTTTTGAAAAGAACAGAATTTATTTGAAATAAAAATCTCGGTTTACAATACTTTACAATAAGGCTCTATTTGTTAAACCTTAGTGTACTACAGTACATTAGTTGGATGTACTGGATGTATGTTATTCTGCTTATTACACAGATACTTGCCACATAACTAAATAATTACAGACAAAATATTGATTTGAGTTTAAATATTTGAATTCTCCTGTGAAGAAAGCAGTTGCTAGCAGTTGGCAAGTTCAAACTAGACGGCATTTCACCACATGAATAATTATTTGCATTAAAAGACATTGATTTAAGATGAAACTGATTTAAAATCTGACCAATTTGTTAGTTATCTTACAATCCATTACAATCATAGCAAAATGGCAGCAGCTGCGTTTGTATGAAACAAGAGAGTGGGTCCATGATACCAGAATGACACAATTAAATAATTGTACATATAATATTGATTTAAGTGTTAATATTTTATTAGCCAACCAAACGCAAAGCCTCCACAAAGAAATTTTTTTCTTAGCAAACCAATAGCACCAACCCGGATTTACCCGGATGAGCCTGTGTTATTAGTTTTTACCAGTTGTTATCAGGGAATAACACACCTCGAGATGTGGTGACTGTCAGTATTTTGTCCTGTCTTGTTCTGTTTTCCTAGTGTTTTTCCCCTCTGTTTCCAGTACTTTTGGTTTGTCCCATTTGCTCCCCCTTTTGGTTTAGTGTTTTTGGTTCCATCCATGCCCATATTTGTATTTCCCCCTCGTTATCCTGTTATCTCGTTTGTAGCCACGCCTTGTGTTCTGTGTATTTAAGTCTGTGTCTGATCACTCCCAGCTGTCTGTCGTTAACGTTACATGTTCTCATTTCTTGCTCCTGGTTTTGGTTTGTTTGTTTGTATTTTCAGTATTTGATTTAATAAACTGTTTACATTTCATTCAATCCGGTTCTCCTGCTCAATCTCCACTCCTCATCTCAGCCAAACTGTGACAGAACGACGGACCTAAACAAGATGAGTCGGGCTGAGGCAGCTCTGAGGAGACTGCGGCAAGGTGGCCGTGAGTTGGAGCGATATGTGGAGGACTTCATCGAGCTCTCACATCAGGTAGGCTGGCACGAGGCTGCTCTTGGTGCTGTGTTTGTTTTGGGGCTGGATGATGAGACCATTCGCTGCGATCTTCCCTCTTGTAATTTCCCCTTGATCGAGCTAATAAACCTGATTCTCTATTTGAATGGATCTGATTTTGAAGTTGAAGAATTTCCAAATTCTGGTCGGTCTCATCTTCCAGTCCCCTCACAGACACAGCACATCGCGCCAGCCTGCCATAAGCCAAGAACCTCCACATACCGTTCCAACGGATCGAACCTCCAGCCCAGTCTCCTATCCCTGTCATCCTCCAAAGCTCCACCGCTGTCCTCAGCCCGATGCCGGCCTCCTCCCCGCGCTCTAGTCTGCCGGCCGCCGCCCAGCGCTCAAGCCCGCCGGCTTCCTCTCCACACTCAAGCCCGTCAGCCGCCAGGCCAGCGTCAGCTCACAAGATGGCTGCCACGCCAGATTCTGCACACAAGATGGCCGCCACGCCAGTTCACAAGATGGCCGCCACGCCAGCTCACAAAATGGCCGCCACGCCAGCTCACAAGATGGCAGCCATGCCAGACGCTACAAGCAAGATGGCTGCCATGTCAGAGTCTGCAAGCAAGATGGCTGCCACGCCAGAGTCTGCAAGCAAGATGGCTGCCACGCTAAAGTCTGCAAGCAAGATGGCTGCCACGCATGAGTCTGTAAGCAAGATGGCTGTCACGCCAGAGTCTGCATGCAAGACGGCTGCCGTTCCTGAGTTCCCGGCCAAGATGGCCACCAAGCCTGAATCCCCGGCCAAGATGGCCGCCGTTCCTGAGTTCCTGGCCAAGATGGCCGCCAAGCCTGAGTTCCCGGTCAAGATGGCCGCCGTTCCTGAGTTCCCGGCCAAGATGGCCACCAAGCCTGAGTCCCTGGCCAAGATGGCCGGCGTTCCTGAGTTCCCGGCCAAGATGGCCGCCAAGCCTGAATCCCCGGCCAACATGGCCGTTGATCCTGAGTCCCCGGCCAAAATGGCTGCCAAGCCTGAGTCTGCACCCAAGATGGCTACCGCCAAGTCAGAGTCTCCGCTGGTTCCGCCCAGCCTCCCAGAGTCTCCGCTGGTTCTGCCCAGCCTCCCAGAGTCTCCGCTGGTTCCGCCCAGCCCTCCAGTGACCGCTCGCCCAGAGCTTGCTCCTTCAGTGTCTCTCTGCTGGAGACGCCCAGCCGTCCAGAGCCCGCTCCTCAAGAGCGCCGTCCAGAGCCCGCTCCTCAAGCTCAAGAGCGCCGTCCAGAGCCCGCTCCTCAAGAGCACCGTCCAGAGCACGCTCCTCAATAGCCAGCGCGCCCTCCAGAGCCGGAGCTCTCTCCTGCGCGCCCTCCAGAGCCGGAGCTCTCACCTGCGTGCCCTTCCATGCTTTCCTGGGTGGACTATGCCCTAGGTTCCCCCAAGAAAAATTTTTTTTGGGGGGGGGGGCTACTCCCCTGATCAGCCATGGCCACCTGGACTGTTTACCCGGCCATGGCCACCTGGACTGTTTACCCGGCCATGGCCACCTGGACTGTTTACCCGGCCATGGCTTCCTGAGCCCCCAGATCCGCCATGGCCACCTGGACTGTTTACTCGGCCATGGCCCCCTGAGCTCCCAGACCTGCCATGGCCTCCTGGACTGGTTACCCGGCCATGGCCTCCTGACCCCCCAGACCCGCCATGGCCTCTTGGACTGTCTGCCCTGGAGACCGCCCCTGTATCCTGTGTTTCCTGTATCCCTGTCTAGCGGTCTCCAGGGCGCCCACCCTCCCTCCCCTATGGATGTTAGACGGTGCGAGATGCGCCTTTTGGGGAGGGGGGTGTAATGTCAGTATTTTGTCCTGTCCTGTTCTGTTTTTCCCCTCTGTTTCCAGTACTTTTGGTTTGTCCCATTTGCTCCCCCTTTTGCTTTAGTGTTTTTGGTTCCATCCATGCCCATATTTGTATTTCCCCCTCGTTATCCTGTTATCTCGTTTGTAGCCACGCCTTGTGTTCTGTGTATTTAAGTCTGTGTCTGATCACTCCCAGCTGTCCGTCGTTAACGTTACATGTTCTCATTTCTTGCTCCTGGTTTTGGTTTGTTTGTATTTTCAGTATTTGATTTAATAAACTGTTTACATTTCATTCAATCCGGTTCTCCTGCTCAATCTCCACTCCTCATCTCAGCCAAACTGTGACAGTGACTGACCAATCAGAATTGAGTATTCCACTGAGGCGTGTAATAATATTTAAGTACGTAAAATAACAAACAAAACATAAATAGTTTTATATTAATTAATGTTAACAAAGAATAACATACATAGTAGCAAATGTATTGTTCATTGTTATATAGTTAACGCTTTCCCCGCCAGAGTTTAAGTTGCCAGCCACAACCAGCATTCACTAAAATTTAATGGCCCTCAGCTGAACATGCAATACATCAAAATAAAGAACAGTGCCTCTACTTAAAAAAAATAAAAAAAATAATCGGTTTTGTTCTAGCTTAAAGCATTCCTTTTTTTTAATCAATAATTGAATATAGATAAGTTTCATATTAATATATATAACATTTTATGCCAAAAACTGTGAAAACCACATTTTATCAAATACTACATTTGGATCATATTCAGTACGAAAATCAAAGCAAAGTTGCAGTAGATCGCTACCATCAGCGCCCATAAA
Source organism: Garra rufa (assembly GCF_049309525.1). Taxonomy (NCBI): domain Eukaryota; kingdom Metazoa; phylum Chordata; class Actinopteri; order Cypriniformes; family Cyprinidae; genus Garra; species Garra rufa. The sequence continues at coordinate 7,947,671 of NC_133363.1, read as the reverse complement.
CTTGCACAGTCCTTTACTACTTTTCTGTTTTCATTTATATGCTGTGTATTGTTGATTATCGCATTATTTTTTTTATATGCATCTGCTTACATATGAGATTGCTCGTTTCTGCCTCTTCCTTGCCTGTGTTTTTGATCGGGAGATTCTGGACTCATTCAGAAGTTGTGTAATAGTGGCCCTGAGAATATAACAGTGAAGTCAAAGAAAACCTGGAAAATGTTGTGCTTGGTGGGAAAGCATTGTCTAAAAAATAACAAAAAATTCACAAAGTAATACCAGTAAATTGCCATAAAATTGCCGGAACAACTTCACAGGTAACACACAGGCAACAACGTTCTGTCTTTTTACCGGTAAAGCACCATTCACACATCAGTTTCAAAATACCGGTAAATTATGTGACATCATTAACCGGTAATGACTTCTCCCAGTTTTGTGTTTGTAAACATGGAGGTGTATACATGGTCAGTGTTTCAGTTGCTGTTTTTATTTTTGTGTCAAACGTTCACATTCATGGAGCTACTTTTAACCACTTTTTTTGAAGTTCAAACTGAACTTCACAGCACGGTGTAAATGCGTCATCTATGTCAGAATGTTATAATTGGCCCAGAGTAGTCATCTTACGTCAGTGCAATCTGAACTCATATGTGCTCATACCGGTAATCTTGTTCTCCATTGACACAGAGAACATTACCGATAATTTACTGGTAATGTTACAACTTCTCATACCGGGAGTGTATAGCAGTAAAATAAAGTGTTAGCAGATATTAAGCAGACAGTCTACTTATACTCTAATAAGAGAGTTGACATGTAAGTATAACATTATTTATTGTCAACAGAATGTTCAAAAGGGACCATCAATATAAAGTGCTACCGTTAATTTAATTTAATTTAATTTAATTTTAAAAACCTCACACTTTTTAATGCGTCGATTAAGGTGACAAAAGTGGATTTTGAAACATGTTAACTGGTTTGTTACTGGTACTGGTAACGATAGTACACAATATAATTACTTACTAAGGTACCTTGTTAATTTGCTTCTAAGTTACTGTTTCTTTTTCTTACTGCCATCTAAATGAGACTTGGAAATGAGAATGAAGATGTAGGCACCTGCAACAAACATGCCTACATCTGTACATTCTCATTCTCATCTCTCCTACATACATTTTGTGACAGGTTATTACTTTTCTTAAATGTTAAATTAGTGCACTCACAGTAAGCTAGATTGTGTTTGCTTTAACCTGATGTATACCCTCCGAGCATGGCAGTATCTAGGTTTGCCATATCTTCAGTTGAGATAGTCAGTCATCTACAACAGCTAATGACCAGAAATGTCCAGCTAGGACCACCATGTAAAACCATCAACCATCTACATCTGTTTTCCAGCAGCATCTCCCTTTGAATTTTACCTCTCCATCCGCTGTCCACTAATGCACAGTTCATAAATATTGTCTTATCACTATTGTCATCATCATCATCATTTTTCCCCAATACTCTTCCAGACAGGGACATTCTGAGGCAATTACCGAAGTGACAAGTGAAATGGGAACAAGAAGCACTAGAAAGAGATGGTTGCCATGGAAACGGTGCGAGGGGATCAGATTACATGCGCGGTGGTCAGGTGAACCCCCTCCCCTCAGTCCTGCTGCATACAGCGGCCTGGCAACACACCACAGACCAAAGGCCACTTAACCTCAATCACTGCTTACAATCGCCAGCCAATCAGGCTGAATGTATTTGCTATTTTTGTCCAAAGGTCAGCTGGTTGTGTGCATCTGGGGCTGCAGAAAGTACAGTACACTTTCTACCCAATGCAGAGACCAAGCTGATGGCATTTGAAAGAGAGTACTCAAATTATAATCATTATAGAATCATAATAGTATAGAAGAGAATGTATGTATGTATGTGTGTGTGTGTGTGTGTGTGTGTGTGTGTGTGTGTGTGTGTGTGTGTGTGTATGTATATATAGTTCTTTCTGGTCCTGAAATCTGATTGGCTGAGAGGACTGCGATATTCTAGTGATATCAGACCTATTATATCACACCATTTACCTGTTTGTATCACTCCGCTTGTGGTATTTCTCACAGGCGGACGAACAAATACACAATAATTTGATAAATAATACTGTTTTTGTGTCATGGAATGTAGTTTTAAGACTTTTTTTTAGGTGAGAATGTAGTTGTTTAGACTATAAATATATGGTGTGTTAATAAAGATAATGTCTATTTGAAAATTTGCTTCGCAGTTTTAGGAGATGCAAGCTCCAGGGCATCAGAAGCCATTCAGTGCTCATGAACCCACAGAGAGCTGCCTTACCTCGGGCAGATCTTCTGGAATTTGCCGCTGGCTCTGATGTCTCTATAGTGGTTAAACATTAGATATAATTTGTTTTGGGTGAATCTAACAGGCTGTCTTTGGTCTCATTAATTTATTAATTGTTTCAGAGCACATAGTTTAGGCTGAGAGCAAAATCTAATCACATTATATTTTATTTAAATTTAATGCTGTATATCAGATTGCTGCCTTTGTACTTTTGACTAAATTGCCTAGCAACTTTAATGATGGCTGTTGTTGTTTATTAAATGCTATTATTCAATAAATAATATTTTATATAAATAATATTAGCATTTAATAATAGTATTTAGTATAGGGAAGTGATGTGTGTGTTTGTGATGATGATTAGTTACATTATTCTGCTATTAGATGGTGACAAGAGACTGTTTTTATAAGTGAGTCCTCAGTAAAGTCCTTTATATTGAAAGAGACTTAAACAGTGTTATTTTAATGTTATTTTAAAGTTATTTACAACAACAGATTCGCAACCAACAAATGCACAAAGCAGTGCTGTCATTGGAAATCAACCTTAACAGTGGAAAAGATAGTACTACAAAGATATCGCTTTCTTCAGATGACATTCAAACTAATGTTTTATTGTGAATATGAGATTGAGCTGAACAATAAATGGGTAGGTTATCACTCTTGCTCAGTACATCTTTCTCTCATAATTCTCTACATAATACAGTGAGCTTTTAATACAGTAATACAATATTTTAATTAAGCAACTCAATGTCCCTTTGCTACTAGTTCTAAACTGACGTTTTCGAATTGGCAACAGAGGCTTGGGCTCAGCTGTTAAACTGTCAAAATGAGATTTTAATGGTGAAAGAAAGTAGTTCACACAAAAGAGGGTTTTTTAAGGACACTTGGTTGTTGTTTCTTATGTATTTACACACTCATGCGGTTGAGCTGTTGTATAAACACAATATCACACTCATAGCCATGAAATATGTCACATGTATACTTGTGTGATATTGCTTACATAAATTTATGCTTAGAGCTGTCAATAGATTAAAAATTTTAATAGAGATTAATTGCACATTTGAACTGAATAATTTAAATTATTTTTTGTTTGTTTCAAAAATCTGGCTAAGCTGGCAATATATGTTTCCAGAGGTGGGTAGTAACGAATTACATTTACTTCGTTACATTTACTTGAGTAAATTTTTGGGGTAACTAGTACTCTTAGAGCAGGGCTATTCAATTAGATTCATTTGAGGGCCGGATTATCGAGCTGAAAATTTGAAGGGGGCCAAGGTGGTGGGGGCCGTTCCAATCTCTTTGGGGGGGGGGGGGGGGGTATTGTTGTAACTAATATTACAACACCAACATCTATAAAAGGTTAACATTAGTGCTGTCTGTCAATCAATTAAAAAAAATCACGCATTTTTCTGTAATTAATCATGATTAATCGCATATAGTCAGAATTTCATACTGGACCTCCAAATTAAGGTAGAAACAACATAAAGTATATTTTAAATATGTGTTTAATGGCATTTTTTTTTTTTTTACCAAGTAGCCTATTATTTATGAAGTATTGATATCAATACTGGTACTGGTGTCTTTATTAAATGAATTTTCTCTCAGTTTTACATATTAATTATGTCCATTCAACATTACAGTATAATTGAAAGCCAATATTTTCAACATTTAATAGGCTCTGAAATATATAACAACTTTTAATTTAGATGATTTTCTTTTTTTTTTTAATTTAAATATCTTCACATGAACTATAAATTGTTTATGCGTAAACTACACAGATTATTGCAATATACTGGTTATAATTGTGATTTGATGTATTTTACATTTTTTACATTAGTGTTTGTTTACCACAAAGTATATTTTGGCCATCAAAATAACATTCAGTTATTTGGCCATCCAAATAACATTGGATCATAAGAGCTTTAACATGCTGGAAATGGTTGTGCAAAATGCTTCAAAGTCATTGAAAAGTGCTTGAATTTCTCTTTCAAAAGGTTGTACAATCCCTTAAGTGAATACTGTAACATTCGACTATGCTTAAGTTGGCGTTACTTCTGGTTTTCTGACATAGCCTACCTCAGCACTGTTTATAACAGAATTTGATTGATTCTCAATAGATCTTGCAGCACCTTAATTCATTCTGTGCGAATTCAAACACTTCTCACTGGATCTCGCAGCACTGTGCAGTTACAGTGTTGCAAAATCAACTTTGGTTCCCGGCTGTTCTGAGCTCGGACAAGCGTGTTTGCATTGCGGTACCAGCTGATAAACGGTCCGCGCTGCGCAGCTCAAACGTGGCGCGCTTTGGTTTCTCTTTCGTTTCGTTTGCTGTTTTATGTTTCTCATATGAAACAGAAATAGCAGCGCTTATGAGTTGAACAACGCGGAAAATTTTACAAAATTTAGTCGCACCGGCAGAAAAATGTGTCCATTTGGTCGCAGTCTGGAGCCCAACCAGTGTTTGTTAAATCTGCCGGCTATTGATGTTGCGGTCTCCGGTAGATTGTTGTTGTTCTTGGCTCTCTTGCTTTTCTTTTTTGCTGGCCCGGGCCAGCGTTGCCGCCTAGTGGACAAACTAATTAGTGCCAAAACAATTCAAGCCACTTGCGCGTACTTCTCCCTCGGGCCGGACGAAGATGATTGGCGGGCCGGATTGGGCCCGCGGGCCGCCAATTGAATAGCCCTGTCTTAGAGTATATTTAAAGATAGGTACTTTTACTCTTACTCAAGTACATTTATAGTGAAAAAAATGTACTTTTACTTCGCTACATTTGATGGCGTTCCTCCGTTACTGTCCTCAGAAACATGTCGTTGGAATTTTCATTTCATGCCTGATAAAACTGCGTTAATGCGTCTGTGTACAGCTGTTACTATGGAAACCGTAGTATTTCAGCGCTCCTAAAGCGCCCCCTAGTGACAGAGAATGAATTTTTCATTTCCACTACATTTTTTTCAGCTGTTTATGGTCAAATGTTTGCAATTATCGACCCATGTTTTTATGCAGCAAACACAGAGTTGTAAATGTAAAAAGTTAAGGTGCCTTCTAAAAATCTAAACAAGTACAGTAATATTTATGTTTTAAATAAATATAATAAATTATATACTCAATTTATCCCTTTTAATGTTATAAAGGATGAAATGCCATAGTGTAACATATTTTGTTTTTGTGTGAAACTGTATCTGAATTTTAAATCATGCCATTTTATGGCTTAATATTCTACTTTACATTGTCCAATCCCATTACTGTTTATTTTACTTTTGCAGATCTTAAAAAGGGTTATGAACTGCTTTAAATTAATATTTAAAAATTCTGCAGATACACTAAATGAAATAAATATAATGAAATAAAATTACTTCCTTGATATTTGTTTATTTGTGTATTAAAAACATTGTGTATTAAAAACATTTGTGTATTAAAAACATTTTTGATTAGACTCCTATCTGATTTTCTATATTTTTTATATTTTCTATATTTCTATATTTGGGCTAGTTAAATTAATTTTCGGGCTACCAAAATCTACCAGAAATTTTGCGAGCCCTATATATATATAAACACCTTACTTCAGCCTATGTTTTCAAGGAGAGGTGTGTGGAAGCTTTCCAAACAGTTTGAAATTCAGGGTTTTCACTTCATATCAATCAGATCAGAAGTAACTAGTAACTAGCTACTTGAGTACTTTTTCCATTGGATACTTTTTTACTCTTACTCAAGTAACTATTAAGATTGTTACTTTTACTCTTACTTGAGTAAATATTTCCATAAGTACTTGTACTTTTACTTGAGTACAGATTTTGGGTACTCTACCCACCTCTGTATGTTTCTGATTCACTAAATAGAAACAGCTCATAGAAGTCATTTGTTTGTAAAACATACTACACCAAAAAAAAAAAAAATAATAAATAATAATAATAATGGGAATATTTCACTATCACAACCCAGCCCTATCATTCTTGACCATTTACTAAACAACGTTTAATATATACAAGGTTAAGAGTTCAGATCCTTAACCCTGAGTATGAGCAACTGTGGTGATGCTTGCTTTAGTGAATCATTTGAAGTTTGATGGTCGGACGTCTCTTTTACCCAGCAGAGAGGAAAATCTTCCTATTTACATTATCTACACATTTACATGCTTCATTCCAGCCCTGATGTTATTTAATCAAAATTTAATTTCATTTCATCTAGAGCAATCTACATTTAATCAAGCACGGCTAAATGTGAGACGCATGTGCTAATCAGGCAGAAGAGCGAGCGGTTAGAGTTCAGGCTTTCATTAGTACCGCCATTAACACGTCACCTCAGAGTGTTTTGCAAACATCTTCAAACCGGCGAACGCAATTGTCTATTCACCGTGAAACATTCGCATACTTGCGAGCGGCGTGCATTTCAATAAGACACCTTGAAACTGCTCGTGCCTCGTTTACAAGCCTCCTGTTATTATTCTGTTTCATTTTAAAAAGCTGTTCTGACTAGAATGTGTGACAAACACCTTAAAGGTGACAGCAAAGACATTAAACCCCCAGGACGAGCGTCTCCACGCCGCTGGCAAATTACCGCTGATTAGCATTGATTTGAAAACAAAAACCACAGCGTGACACAAATCAAAAGTGCAGTCAATGTTGATGCATAAGTGAAATGGCAAATCTCAAAATAGCTCAATAAATACGTCGGAAAGTTACGAACGAGAAAGACGGAGGGCGAGAGAGGGAAAAAAAATCAGAGTGAAGCAATTACAGATCTAATCAGAGCTTTCTGCATGAAGGTACGGCTCTCCTATCTCCCTCCCATTTGCATCATAACACAGCGTGCAATATTAATTTCCGAGTTTACTGCTTATTGGAAGTGCAAAGTATGAAAAGCCATTAAGGCTGCAAATGGGAAAGCAATTTGCTGTCACACGGATTCGGCTCTATTCGGCTCTTGTTAACCATTTGGAATTAGAGTCATTTGGCGAGAGGCATTCTACAGCAGTCCACTAAAATAAGTAATTATGCTCGCCTTCTCTCTCCCTCCATCTCCCGCCTCTCGCTCTTTCATTTGCGCGGGCGAGGAAAGCGGGATGGGTGGATGAGGTCGAAGGGCGTTAGGGGTGAGTAAGTGGATGCAGAGGCAATTAAAGTTGGTAGCTATCTGTTTGGCTAATGCAGACGCACACACATTGTATAACGCTCGCGCGCTGCCTGAGGGCCGGGAGGAAAGAGGGAGAACAGATGCTGGGCGGCCATCTCCTTTTACTGCCAGCGTAACTCTTAATCCAATCTCACGCGCTCCAGAGCAGCGCGCCTCATTTCAGCCCACTGTGCCTCACGCCAAATCACGGCCGCGTGCGTTCTTGCTGCGAAGCATCGTGAAGGTAAAAATCACTCGTAATGACTCACGCTGGGACTTGGAGAACCTCTACAGCTACAAATGCTTTTCGTCTTACAAACATCTCATCAACAGTCGAGCTTTCCCCACTGAAAAGATCAGCTTAGGCGGCATGCATTTTGGCGGCTGTAATTTCGCAGAGTAGGACGTGATCAACATCTTTTGTTGGTGTGTAAGAAAAATAGAACCAACCACTGACTACCCCTACAATCATATTACTAGTTGAAATTACACAGAAAACCCTAGCAACCGTGTAGTGAAATCCAGGCAAGCACCAGCAACAAGATATGGGAATTGTAAGGCATTTAATGATTGCAATACTGATTCCTCTTACCAATTACTGTTTCTTAATGGTTCCATTACTGAAAAAACATGACAAAATTTAAGACTGCTTAAATTGGGGGTGTGGGGGAATTTGATAAACACCATAAGCAAGACCGCACTGCTCATGCTGTATGATACACCTACAAGAACAGACTCATAAGAGTTATTCGCTCAAGAATCAGACATCACTGCTCATGCGCTATGAAGAGTCATTCACTCGAGAATCAGACATTACTGTTTACGCAGTATGATTCACCTAGAAGAACTGGCTCATAAGAGTCATTCAACCAAGAATCACATATCACTGCTCATGTGCTATAATTCACCTACAAGAATCGGCTCATGAGAATAATTTGCTTGTGCACATGCTGTATGGTTCACCTACAAGAACCAACTCTAAGAGTCTTTTGTTCAATAATCAGACATCAGTGTTCAAGCAGTATGATTGACCTACAAAAACTGGTTCATTGCTCATGAAGTACGATTCACCTATAAGAATCGGCTCATGAGAAAAGAATTGCACAAGAATCAGACATCACTGCTCATGCTGCATGATTCACCTACAAGAACCGACTCATAAGATATATTCGCTTGAGAATCAGACATCACTGTGCATGCTGTATGATTCACCTATAACAGGGGTGCTCAACCCTGTTCCTGGAGATCTACTATCCTACAGAGTTCAGCTCCAACCCTACACAAATACACCTGAACCAGCTAATTAACCTCTTAAGTAGCACTTGATAATTACAGACAGCTGTGTTGGAGCAGGGCTGGAACAAAAGTCTGCAGGTAGGTAGATCTCCAGGAGCAGGGTTGAGCAGCTCTGACCTATAAGAACCAACTCATAAAATTTATTCACTTAAGAATCAGACATCACTATACATGCTGTATGATTCACCTACAAGAACCGACTCATAAGATATATTCGCTTGAGAATCAGACATTACTGTTTACGCAGTATGATTCACCTAGAACAGGGGTTTTCAAACCTGTCCTGGAGCCTCCCCTGCCCTGCACATTTTGTATGTCTCCCTTATTAGGCACACCCAATTCAGGTCTTGCAGTCTCTACTAATGAGCTGATGATTTGAATCAGGTGTATTAGATGAGAGAGACAAGCAAAATGTGCAGGGCAGGGGAGGCTCCAGGACAGGTTTGAAAACCCCTGACCTAGAAGAACTGGCTCATAAGAGTCATTCAACCAAGAATCACATATCACTGCTCATGTGCTATAATTCACCTACAAGAATCGGCTCATGAGAATAATTTGCTTGTGCACATGCTGTATGGTTCACCTACAAGAACCAACTCTAAGAGTCTTTTGTTCAATAATCAGACATCAGTGTTCAAGCAGTATGATTGACCTACAAAAACTGGTTCATTGCTCATGAAGTACGATTCACCTATAAGAATCGGCTCATGAGAAAAGAATCGCACAAGAATCAGACATCACTGCTCATGCTGTATGATTCACCTACAAGAACCGACTCATAAGATATATTCGCTTGAGAATCAGACATCACTGTGCATTCTGTATGATTCACCTACAAGAACCGACTCATAAGATTTATTCGTTGAGAATCAGACATTACTGCACATGCTGTAAGATTCACCTACAAGAATTGACTCATAAGATTAATTCGCTTGAGAATCAGACATTACTGTTCATGCAGCATGATTCATCTAAAAGAATCAACTCATAAGAGGAAAATTGCTCAAGAACTGGATTACATTGGTTGCTGGTTATTTTGTATGTTCTGTGCTGAATTTCATTGACTGAACACTTTTTTTTTTAGTACGGTGTTCCACAGGTTCATTGGTGCAAGAATCAACATACCACCAGTAGAATCAAACGTCCTGATTCCAGCATTGTTTTAAAATTTACTTGTCTTGTTGATTAAGCTAGTTATGACGGTTTCCAGTGCTAAATGAAAGAAGAAAACACATATTTTCATACCAGTCCACTCCATAAAAACATTCCCAATCCTTTACTTTCAAGCTACACACTTAAACCTGTTCAGACGAGCCCTTGTGGCACCCATCACGACTCTGTTTCAGCCCCAACCCCATGTGGCTGCATTCAGTCCCACTCCATCTTGCAGAGACACAGAGAGAGAGAGAAATTTATGAAGCCTCTGGTCCTCAGGTCTGTAGAGGTGTTTTATGGTAGGACCTGCAGGACCTATTAAGGCTGTGCGGATCTCTCCTATCCGAGCGCAGGTATCGATCGACAGCAGCACCAGGCCTGGGCCTGCCAGCCTAGTTAAAGCCATGCTTATGTGTGTGTGTGAGTGTGTGCGCTTGTGTGTGCGTCTGTACGCAGTAGGAAATGAAAATGGGGTCTTGGTGTGTAATGATCTGTGTGTGAATAAAATGAGCAGACTGGAGAGACAAAAAGGAAGATAAATTAAATTATCCCTCTGTTCCTGCAGGAGCCGCGCCACAGCCGTCCATGCTTAGCTGCTTCACAGAGGAGCTGTTTGTGAGGAGGAAATGAAAGGAAGGCAGATGACGAGAGAAATGGTAGAGGATGTGAGAAAGGAGTTGAGGAGATGTGTTGAGACAGACACACTTATCTATAAGCTCTGTTACTAAACCTAGTGAAACTGCCATGCTGTATGTTGCTTATAGGCAGCAGTCCTCTAAGGCAGAATCGTAACTCAAACGGAACTTCATGAGAGACTGATAGGCAACAACACAGCATCATACACGAAGTGCATGGGGAGACTCCAAAGAAGCAATGATAGGTATTGGAATAGAGCACTACACAAGTTTTCCATTTAAATGAGAGTAAACATCTCTAAACATCTAATAGAACAACAAATGAGCACACTTTTCAGGAAATATTGCATGTCTACACTAACATCCCTATCTGACTAAGAATAGAACACAATAGGCTTCACATTTGTGTCTTAATCATATTATATGATACTACGCCAGTACATAAAGCAGCATTATACCTAAGTTCAATTTAATTCTATAAGGAGCTAAAAGATGGCCAGTTGACACTACATGTCTTTAATTTTATTGCAAATAACAGTAGTCTTTGTACATGAAACGTTAGTTATATGGTTTTCAAATGGAATCGTAAATTGTAATTTCAAGTTATGGTATGTATACAATACA